>NC_053023.1:247602604-247786627 GCF_003073215.2 Triticum urartu
GAGCAATTAAGTTGAGACTTGGGTGCTAGGACTTGAGGTTGGAAAGGTTGAAGAAGAGGTAGGCGTAGAGGAGAAAGACGGGCCCGTGCTCCTTTATAAAGGCGATGAATATCAAATGCCTCCTCATAGGCCTTAAAGCCTGCCTATTCCCAAGGGATCATGTTGACGGAACGATTGGGTTATCCACGCCCGTATTGATGAGAATTCCGTAATAATGGGACACGATCTCTTCTTTGACACGACGTGCCAATAAAACCGCATCTTAAAACATGGAGCGGGAGGCTAAAAAATGGTTCGAAATAATGACCGGGTAGGGACATGATGCCACGTTACGAAAGTTGTTAGTGGATCGGACTTGTATAATACTATACTCTTTGCAGCTATGTGTGGTACTTGTTTTGTAGAGCCGGACATGGTTTCTGTGTTCAGAGGGTGTTTTGAAGTGATCAGAGGAGGAACCCGCCTTGCAATGCCAAAGACAATCTGTGCGCCGGATACCTCGTCATTGAAGCCTGGTTCAGGGGCTACTGAGGGAGTCCCGAATTAAGGGGTCCTCGGGCGTCCCACCTGTTAGACATGGGCCAGACTAATGGGCTATGAAGATACAAGACAGAAGACTCTCTCCCGTGTTCGGATGGGACTCTCCTTGGCATGGATGGCAAGCCTAGCATTTGATATGAAGATTCCTTTCTCTGTAACCGACTTTGTACAACCCTAGTCCCCTTCGGTGTCTATATAAACTGGAGGTTTTAGTCTGTAGAGGCTATCATAATCTGACGGTCTAGACTTCTAGGGTTTTAGCCATTACGATCTCGTGGTAGATCAACTCTTGTAATCCTCATACTCATCAATATCAATCAAGCAGGACATAGGGTATTACCTCCATCAAGAGGGCTCGAACCTGGGTAAAACTTTGTGTCCCCTGTCTCCTGTTACCATCAACCTTAGACACACAGTTCGGGACCCCCTACCCGAGATCCACTGGTTTTGACACCGACACCGTGCATGAGTCAGGGGAAAATACCAGCCCCCATATATTTTCCCCGACACTTCCCGAGATCGGCAGGTTTTGACACCGACATTGGTGCTTTCATTGAGAGTTCCACTGTGTCGTTGGCAGAAGGTTTGATGGCTCGTTCGATCGACAACAACGATGTTGTCTCCGGGGAAAATTTTCTCCCTGGTCAGCTTTTCGTGTTTGGCGGCTTCACTCTGCGGGCCAATTCGATTGGTCATCTCGAACAGATTGATAGCTACGCCCCTGGTCATCAGATTAGATTCGGGAACCTGAATTACGTCGCTGATATTCGAGGAGACTTGATCTTTGAAGGTGTTCACAATATCAGCCGCTACTCCCCGTCTCCAAGAAGGAAACCCATCGAATCCATAATCAAGCACCATTCAAAGACCAACTATCATCCCTGCCCTAGCCGTAGATCCAGGGCAGGCCACCTCATCTGAAGATGGGAATTTCAAACCCACTGGACGCTCTTCAACTACGGAGCTCTTTGCCAAAGACCCAAAGGCGACCATATCATCGGCAAGCCTGGAATCAAGCAGGACTCTCTCTATCATCAGAGATCCGAACTCGCCCCTGGAGGCTAGCTCCAAACTATCAAGGATTGCGCCCATTGAGCACGACCAGGTGTACCATGCCCAGCTCCGCGGAACCTCAGTTCCTCGTCTGGCCTTTGCTTCTAAACGAGGCCCTGGACTTAATGTGATCTCTCACCATTACGGAAGTGTCACCTCCGAACTACGCCCAGCCCAGATTATGGGCCGAGTGCGGGGAATTTTACGTCCCACCCACCACCCACTTAATAGTCACTGTCGAAGACTTAACTGACATGCTAGATTACGCCTCCGAAGACATCGACGGTATGGATGACGATGTCGGAGACAAACCAGGCGAAGTCCCACCATTTACCAGGCGCTAGACGGCCACCTCCACATA
Source organism: Triticum urartu (assembly GCF_003073215.2). Classification (NCBI taxonomy): domain Eukaryota; kingdom Viridiplantae; phylum Streptophyta; class Magnoliopsida; order Poales; family Poaceae; genus Triticum; species Triticum urartu. Next base: position 247,604,559 of record NC_053023.1, read on the forward strand.
TGATGTGTATATGGTGGATAGACCTAAAAAGGACGATGACGGCGACAGAAGGGATCCGAACGAGGACAAGCCCGTTGAGGCACCACCAAAACGTCGACGTCAGCGGTGACGCTCAAAGTCGCGTCACGAAAAGGACAACAATATTGGCACCAGAGACAATAACACTCTAGATGATGCCGAAGATCCCGAAGACCCTTCCGAGCCTGTGTCTGAGCAGGATGAGTGGGAGGAGGGACAAGTCAACCCCGACGAGCCCGTCGGGAATGAGGATTCAAAGGATATTAACTATCTACCGGTCTCCGAGGAGGACGTCAGCCTCGGCAACGAAGACTTCATCGTGGCAGAGGAGCCCCTCGAACAAGAACGCATTTAGCGACAGTTAATCACAACTGCGAGGAGCCTAAAAAAGAAACAACAACAGCTTCAGGCCGAACAGGACACGCTCAATGACAGATGGACCCAGGTCCTAGCTGCCGAAGAATATGGCCTCGAGCGCCCAACAAAGAGCTATCCGAAGTGTCGACTACTGCCATAATTCGACGACGAGGCCCTTGAGCCAATACCATCAAGATATAGTTATGCTGATGAACTAGACCGACCACCACGTGGGCAAGACAAAGCGGCTGCGCATGCCGAACACCAGCCCGCACCACCTCGCCGTCGAGGCAAGGAGGTAGCGGCTCCGGGCTACACCTACGACTTACACTAAGACTTGGACAATAGAGCCGGTCAGGCCAGATCAATCTATGGATCAAGGGGGAATGCTCCAACATGAGACGACGGTCATCAAGCCTGGCGTGATAAGCATAACCTCACCTGGGCTGAAAACTGAACACGAACGTCGTCCGAACTCCGTTGTGACATCATCCGATACAGAGGCACCGCACACCCCTTATGCTTTACCGATGAGGTAATGCAGCACTAGTTTCTAGAAGGGTTTAAACCCGTAAATACTGAAGCATATGATGGAACGACAGATCCCAAGGTATGGATTGATGATTTTCTTCTCCATATTCACTTGGCTCGCGGTGACGATCTCCACGCCATTAAATATCTCCCCTAAAGCTAAATAGACCAGCACAACACTGGCTAAACAGCCTCACAAAGAACTCTATTGGCAGCTGGGAAGATTTGGAGGACGCATTCCGAGACAACTTCCAAGGTACTTATGTCTGGCCACCGGATGCCGATGACCTTAGTCACATAGTCCAGCAACCTGGAGAGTCAGCCCAGAAACTCTGGACTCGGTTCTTAATTAAGAAGAACCAAATCGTCGACTGTCCGGACGCTGAAGCCCTAGCAGCCTTTGAACATAGCGTCCACGATGAATGGCTTGCCCGACACCTCTGCCAAGAAAATCTGAAGTCCATGGCAGCTCTTACCGCACTCATGACCTGCTTCTGCGCGGGAGAAGACAACTAGTTAGCTCGTAGAAGCAACAACACCAGCGACCCCGGCACCTCCGAAGCCAGGGATAGCAACGGACGACCATGACGCAACAAGCACAAGCATCAGAACAACAATGAAGAAACCGAAGACACGTCGGTCAACACCGGATTCAACGGCTCTATACCCGGTCAGTGGAAGAAGCCATTCAAAGGGAATAGGTATGGCCCATCAAATTTAGACTAAATCCTCGATCGGTTTTGCCAGATTCATGGTACCCCCATTAAGCCTGCAAATCATTCCAACAGAAATTGTTGGGTCTTCAAACAGGCCGGTAAGTTAAATACTGAACGTAAGGGGAAAGGGCCACCAAGCGAAGACGACGATGAGCCCTGCCCACCGAACACAGGGGGACAGAAGAAATTTCCCCCTGAGGTAAAAAAATTGAATATGATATACGTCACTCATATCCCCAAGAGGGAGCACAAGCGCACTAAGGGACGTCTACGCCGTAGAGCCGGTCGCCCCAAAATTCAACCCTTGGTCGGCTTGTCCGATCACCTTCGATCGTAGGGACCACCCAACTAGAATTCATCATGGAGGTTCGGCAGCCCTGGTCCTCGATCCAATCATCAATGGATTCCATCTCACTCGAGTCTTCATGGATGGCGACATCAGTCTTAACTTGATTTATCAAGACACTGTTTGCAAAATGGGTATTGACCCATCAAGAATCAAGCCTAGTAACACCACCTTTAAAGGAGTGATACACGGCGTAGAGGCCCGCTGCACGGGTTCATTAACATTGGAAGTGGTCTTCGGTTCACCGTGTAACTTCCGAAACAAAGAATTGATCTTCGACATTGTCCCCTTTCGCAGTGGTTATCACGCACTGCTCGGACGAACCACCTTCGCACGCTTCAATGCAGTCCCGCATTATGCTTATTTAAAACTCAAGATGCCCGGACCGCGTGGTGTCATAACAGTTAATGGAAACATGGAGCGCTCCCTCCGTACTGAGGAGCACACCGCGGCCCTTACAGCCGAGGTACAAAGCGGCTTCATCAAGTCGAACATTTCATCGGCCATCAAGCCCCCGGACACTATTAAACGAGTCTGGTCTACTCTGCAGAACGACGGCTCAGTGCATCCAGATTTGGACTAGCATCTCCGCCTCCGTCGATCACTCCATTTAAACGCTATATTCGTACCGCGTGTGCATAATTACGCACTTAAAATACCTTAGGCAATGATGGAGGCACAATATGGGCAGGGTCTATAGCATGGTTTAACCCTATTTTGACCTCAACCCCTTCCTATTTCTTCTCTTTTTTTCTCTCTCCTCCTATCACAGGTTCGTCAAAACCTTATCACCTGACGGTCACACAAGGATTCCTTCACTGCCCCCTTCTATACATATGATCATCGATTTTTCCTCTCAAAGGATTCGGCACCAAGGCGATAGCGGCGCAGACGTGCCGCAGGGCGTCAAGGGAATCTTCAAGAATACCTTTTATTTTCTTCGACCCCATATACAGCTTCCCCTTGTGTGCAAATTCTCGGCATGTAAAATAGCCTTGATATTTATGGCATTATCTATAATAAGCATGTTTTGACATATCAATCAGATTATAATGGAAACATTTTTTGCCAACCCCTGTTCGGTATTGGTTTATTTCATAACATTTGTATTCCTTCCTTGTCGTCAGAGTGCCATATATACTTTGGTATGGCCTAAATGCTAGGGGCTCTATCCAGCCACAGAAATTTCCAAAAAGTCCGAACACTTCTAAAGTATACTTCGGCGTCCCGAATACTGCATTATATGCATTGGCTCCGAGTCATGTCTTTGGTCAATAGTTGGGTTGCCCGGCTCTGTGATTACTACCTTATGTTCCGCTTGTTCGGCTAGGGTAGTAAAGGGAGAACTACTGCGATTGTGTTTCTGGTTCATCCTGTCAAACACCTAAGTAGAGAAAGCCGAAAATGAACTGTCATGAGACGGCGAGAGCTAGTCGGCGATTTGTCGACTTGCTACAATTCTCTTGCCATTTCTTCCGTATTATATGAAGGACTAGCCTTTGTCTAGTCGCGCGCCTAAGGCATCCCAGTTCAGATGGCCACATATGCACCAGGGGCTAGTACTTAGCCCCATAATCAAACTCCTATGGCTAAGTGAAAGTAATAAAGCTGCATAGTTTGATTGCTTGGTTCGCCGCGCAGGCACCTCCTTTATGGACCAAGACGTTGGGTCAAGTGTGCTCATGCGCTACCCCGAACACCCCCATAATATCTACGTGGGGGCTGAAGCCGACGACTGGAAAATTTTCAGGATTAAAAATGGCCGCACAGGAGGAAAATAATTTCACATATAGGCATAAATATATTACAAAGCCTTGGATCATAAAACAAAGTTTGGACAATCCGGATAAATTCACTCGAACATGATATCCTTTGAGCATTGGCCCTCTACTATCCGGGCACCCTCTAGGACATCATCAAAATATTGCTCCGGCTTGCGGTGGTCCTTGCCTTCGGGTGGGCCCTCGGTCGCCATGACGGTGGCCTTCATCTTCGCCCAGTGCATCTTGACATGGGCAAAGGCCATCCGCGCACCCTCTATGCACGCCAAGCGCTTTACAGCTTCGACTCGGGGCAGTGTGTTGGTGAGCCGCTTCACCAGGACGAGGTAGCTGCCAGGAATGGGTTTGGTTAGCCATAGCCAGACTATAACGTCCTTCATGCCCAAGCCGGACATCCTATGTAGCTCTGCCAGCTGCATCATCTGGTTGTTCAATAGCGCCGGACGCTCCGGTGCCAGGTACTGTGACCAGAAGAGCTTCTCCGTTGTGTTCCCTTCATGGGCCAGGAAGAACTGCGCGGCGTCGGTAGCACTCTTCGGAAGATCTGCGAAGGCGTTTGGAGAACTCCATTGTCGAGTGAGCAAGGCATATCTCTGACCGCCAAATACACTCTGCAAAAGAAATGGCTTACCAGCCGCTATCTGTCCAGCCTGCCGAATCTCCTCCCAAGCCGCCCAAGACTTGGTCCGTGCCTCCTTGGCCTCATTGAGGGGTTTGGCAAGTTCGACCGCTTGGGCCGAAGTCTTCTCCTCCAAAGTCTCGCATTTGCTGATGGCGTCTTTCAGCTCTTGCTCCACTTTTGCCACCCTCTCTTCGTGCTGGCGGCGGGCGACCTATTCGGTCTTGAAATCCACAACCGTTTTATCAGCAGCTGCTTTGCTCACTTTTACCTCTTCCTTGGCTTGGGCAAGGGTGCTCTTGAGGGTATTGACCTCGGCCGCGCTACCTGAAATCATAATCATAGCAGTGCATGAGTTTAACTCTAAATTTGCATATCACTTCACATTCAAGAGCTCTTTTAAACATACCCTGTGCCTCATGAAACCGCTTGTTAATGCGGTCGATCTCATCATCAGCCAGCTCCAGCTTTTGATTGAGTTCGGAAACTTCAGTGGCCTGGGCGGTCACCGCTAATAGGGAAGCCTGTCATTCAATAGACAAGTACGTCGCCTCTTGCGATCACTACTCGATCCTCTGTTCGGCCTTTTTAAAAACCGAATAGAGTCTCAGGGGCTACTATATATATACAGGCATATTTCCTTCATATGAAAAGCGTCTAAGAATATTACGTCACATACCTCGAAGCCTGTTAGCAGGCTGGTGAAGGCTTCGTTCAGCCCACTCTTTGTGGACTAAACCTTCTCAACCACCACACCCATCAGGGTGCGGTGCTCCTCCACGATGGTGGCACGTTGCAGTGCCTCCACCAGAGTATTCGGCGCCTCCAGATTGGTGGAGGTCGCTGTTGGAGCCGATGCCCCCTCCTTCGAAGGGGGTTGCTCGCTCGATTCCGGAGCAACATGGATCCCGGAATAGTGTTCGGCTAGGGGCCGGACTGGTCAGGGCCCCTGCCGTAAGTCTCCATGGGGGTTGCACCCCCCATGTTCTCGGTAGCTGAGGCCTCACCCTCGAGTACCATCGTGGCAGCCTCGCTCACCCCTTCGCGGCCTGGAGAGGTCCTTCAGGACAACACCTCGGTGTCATCCGCGGCGGTAGGTGGAGAAGCTCGCGGGGGCATCTCGCTCTCTGCCATCTCGGGTGGTAGAGAACTCCCCTCAGGTAATGAAGGGCCGGGGAGGTCGCGAGCAGGGCCGAAATACACACAACATAACATGTTATATTAAAAGCATAGAAGGCCGAATACTTGTAATGAATCCTTTGGTACTTACGATTCGGCCAGGGGCTTCTCCCTGGGGCACCTCTTGGGGATGAGTTCGGTATCCGAATCCGAACCATCCGAGAGGGTTATCTTCCCCCTCTTGGACACCCCCCTCCGGGTCTGTGGAGGCTGCCCTTTTCTTTTTACTCCCCTTGAGGGGAGAGTCACTTTCCACCTCCTCCTCCTCCTCCTCTTCGTCTTCATCTCCCTTGTGGGAGGAGGGGATTTCGGTTTCTCCAGACACCTCATCTGAAGTACCCTTATGGCGGGGCCGCCCTTGGCCTCTTGCTCTTCTTCTTGGCCTTCTTCTCCGGTGCCTGATAGGGCACCGAGACCAGCATCTTCGTTAGCTGGGGAGTGGGCGGATCTTCAGGCAGCGGAGCCAGACACTTGATCCGCTCTGCCTTCGCTATCCAGCCCTGTACAAGGGACGGAAAACTCATTACGCCTAAGGATTTATGGACTAGAGGTATGTTTGGGAATAATACACTTACCAGAGTGGCCGGATTCTCGCTGTGAAGGCCGATGTCATCGGTCTTCTTCGACCACGTCTTCTGGGCCTTGAAGAGCAGCTTCCAGATCTCTTTGTGCATTGTGCCGAAGAAGCACTGCAGGGTCCGGGGACCTTCTGGATTGAACTCCCACATATGGAGAGGCCGGAGCTGGGAGGGGAGGATCCGGCGGAAGAGCATCACCTGAATCACGTCAGTGAGATTGGTGTTCTTGCTTATCATGTTTTTGATGTGCTTTTGCAGCGTCAGCACTTCCGCGGTCAATCCCTAGTCTAGACCCTTGTTGGTCCACGACGCAAGCCACATAGGGGGTCCAGATCTAAACTCAGGAGTGGCCGCCGATCTAGCGCCGCGGGGTTCGGTGATGTAGAACCACTCCTGCTGCCACACCTTGACGGTCTCCACGAAGGCCCCTTGAGGCCACGTCATGTTGGGGAGCTTGCTCACAACGGCGCCGCCGCAGTCCACATGCTGCCGGCCGACCACCTTCAGCTTCACATTGAAGACTTTTAGCCATAGGCCGAAGTGTGGGGGGATGCGGAGTAGCGCCTCGCACACGACGATGAACGCTGAGATGTTGAGGATAGAATTTGGGGCTAGATCATGGAAATCTAGCCCGTAGTAGAACATGAGGCCGCGGACAAAGGGGTGGAGGGGAAACCCTAGTCCGCGGAGGAAGTGGGGGATGAACACAACCCTTTCACCGGGCTCCGAGGTCGGTACAACCTGCTTCTTGGCGGGGAGCCTGTGTGCGATGTCCGTTGATAGGTACCCCGCCTCCCAGAGCTCCTTGACGTCCTTCTCCGTGATGGAGGAGGTCTCCCACTTGCCCTTCGAGCCAAAACTAGACATGGCTGGAGAGGTTGGTGGCGGTGGGAAAGATTGAAGCTTGGGCGCTGGAGCTTGAGGATGGGAAGCAGGAGAAGGAAGAAGGCATGGGGAGAAAAAAGGTTATCTTTATCCACTTCAATACGCAGTGAATATCAAGCATTCCCCACCTCGAGCCTTAAAACTCGCCTGTTCCCAAGGGGTCGTGCGAATGGCACGGTTGGATTACCCACATCCGTATTGATGAGGATCCCGCGATAAGCGGACACGATCTCCGTTTTGACAAGACGTGTGAATAGAGGCCACGCTTCAAAACACGAAGCGGGAGGCAAAAAACGGTTTGAAATTTTAAATAATTTTGATTAAATTATTTTGATTAAATGGTTCGACAAGATGTGGCGTTTCGCCGAAAAATTGTCAGTTGACAGACATTATTTTGATTAAATAATTTTGCCTTCGTGGTTGAGGGTTGTGACTGTCATGCAGAGCCGAATACATATCTTATATTCAGAAGATTGCTTTGATGTATTCGGGAGGAGGAACCTGCCTTGCAATGCCGAAGACATGTTGTGTACCGAACATATCATCATTGAAGACTGGTTCAGGGCTACTGAGGGAGTCTTGGATTAGGGGGTCCTCGGGTGTCCGGGCTGTGTAATACGGGTTGAACTGACGGACCGTAAAGATGTAAGGTAGAAGGCCTTCCCCCGTGTCCGGATAGGACTCACCTATGCATGGATGGAAAGATTGGTGTCCGGATGTATATTTTCCTTCTCTGCAAGCCGACTCTGTACAACCCTAGGCCCCTCCGGTGTCTATATAAACCGGAGGGTTTAGTCCGTAGAGATCATCAGAATTCATATAAGCCAGACATCTAGGGTTCTAGCCATTACGATCTCGAGGTAGATCGACTCTTGTAACCCATATACTCATCAAATACAATCAAGCAAGGCGTAGGGTTTTACCTCCATTAAGAGGGCCCGAACCTGGGTAAACATCGTGTTCCCTGTGTCCCTTGTTACCTTCAATCCCCAGACGCACAGTTTGGGACCCCCTACCCGAGATCGGCCGGTTTTGACATCGACATTGATGGGAAGGTAACATTTAGAATATATGAAGAGATCGTGAGTGTCGGGACCCCGATCCTAAGTCACACCGATCTAGCATGTAACACATCATATCACTTTGCGGCCTCACGCACAGTATTCCCATGGATGCAACCTTACCTTGGCCAGGACCATTTGTGCCTTTTGTCTCACGTATATGATTGTATCGCTAGCACCCATATGGCAGAGAACCCGGGCTGACATTACTAGTCATAAACCCAAGGTGGCACAAACTTACTGGGACAGGCATACGTAACCCAACAATGAACATGTCGGTCATTAACGTATGTGTAAGTGCATCTAGTGCCCCTTCGTGATTTTGGTGTATTGAAGACTTATAGGTTAAGGGACTAATGAGTTTGTGAGTGTACAAAGGTCTATACGTCTATGAGGAGTTTGATATATACGATGAAAGTCGACCCCTAAAAAGGAATGTCTTAAGATGAAGACTTTGGTTTTCTTGAAGACTTTGCAAGTGAAGAATTTGGTGTGACCGTGAAGACTTGATATTCATGCGAGGATTATGAAGCATGAAGACTTTTGTTTTCGTAGTTTCATTTTCTCTTTCTTGAGTCATAGGAAACACCGTACTGTCAAAGGTGGGTCGAGGTAAAACTAAGGAAAAGTTTCCAAGTGATGCTCATCTCAAAATCCTACAACTACCCAATCCTTTCGAGTGAAGCCATTGGAAATCTCATACAGTTCAGTCAATTTCTTCAGTGACAGGGACGAAGGACTTCTGGTCTTTGAGGAATTTGTTCTGACTGAGGAGTTAGGAATTCGCCAGTGCGGATTGCCTACAAGTGAGGAACATGATAGTGATACGTTTCCAACGTATCTATAATTTTTGATTGCTCCATGCTATATTATCTACTGTTTTGGACATTATTGGGCTTTATTATCCACTTCGATATTATTTTTGGGACTAACCTATTAACCAGAGGCCCAACCCAGAATTGTTGTTTTTGCCTGTTTTAGGGTTTCGAAGAAAAGGAATATCAAACGGAGTCCAAACGGAATGAAACCTTCGGGAACGTGATTTTCTCATCAAATACAACTCAGGAGACTTGGACCCTACGTCAAGCCACGTAACAAGAGGCCAAGAGGTAGGGGCGCGCCTACCCCCCAGGCGCGCCCTCAACCCTTGTGGACCCCCTGCTGCTCCACCGACGTACTTCTTCCTCCTATATATACCAACATACCCCCAAACGATCAGATACGGAGCCAAAACCCTAATTTCACCGCTGTAACTTTCTGTATCCACGAGATCCCATCTTGGGGCCTGTTCCGGAGCTCCGCCGGAGGGGGCATCGATCACGGAGGGCTTCTACATCAACACCATAGCCTCTCCGACAAAGTGTGAGTAGTTTACTTCAGACCTACGGGTCCATAGTTAGTAGCTAGATGGCTTCTTCTCTCTTTTTGGATCTCAATACAATCTTCTTTTTGCGGTGTGTTTGTTGAGACCGATGAATTGTGGGTTTATGATCAAGTCTATCTATGAATAATATTTGAATCTTCTCTGAATTCTTTTATGTATGATTGGTTATCTTTGCAAGTCTCTTCAAATTATCAGTTTGGTTTGGCCTACTAGATTGATATTTCTTGCAATGGGAGAAGTGCTTAGCTTTGGGTTCAATCTTGTGGTGTCCTTTCCCGGTGACAGTAAGGGCAGCAAGGCATGTATTGTATTGTTGCCATCGAGGATAACAAGATGGGGTTTTCTTCATATTGCATGAGTCTATCCCTCTACATCATGTCATCTTGCTTAAGGCGTTACTCTGTTTTTAACTTAATACTCTAGATGCATGCTGGATAGCGGTCGATGAGTGGAGTAATAGTAGTAGATGCAGGCAGGAGTCAGTCTACTTGTCTTGGACGTGATGCCTATATACATGATCATACCTAGATATTCTCATAACTATGCTCAATTCTGTCAATTGCTCAATAGTAATTTGTTCACCCACCGTAGAATACTTATGCTCTCGAGAGAAGCCACTAGTGAAACCTATGGCCCCAGGTCTATCTTTATCATATCAATCTCATACTACTTAGTTATTTACTTTGCCATTTACTTTGCCTTCATTTTACTTTGCAACTTTATCATAAAAATACCAAAAATACTATCTTATCATATCTATCATATCTCACTCTCGTAAGTGGCCCTATAGGGATTGACAACCCCTATTTGCGTTGGTTGCGAGGATTTATTTGTTTTGTGTAGGTGCGAGGGACTCGTGCGTAGCCTCCTACTGGATTGATACCTTGGTTCTCAAAAACTAAGGGAAATACTTACGCTACTTTGCTGCATCATCCCTTCCTCTTCGGGGAAAACCAACGCAGTGCTAAAAGAGGTAGCAAGAAGGATTTCTGGCACCGTTGCCGTGGAGGTCTACGCAAAAGTCAACATACCAAGTACCCATCACATACCATTATCTCCCGCATTACATTATTTGCCACTTGCCTCTCGTTTTCCTCTACCCCACTTCACCCTTGCCGTTTTAGTCGCCCTCTCTCTCTATCCTCCCTCTCTTTCCGCTTGCCCTTCTTCCGCTATGTCTGAATCAAAAAGGGTTGGGGGTTCTCTCCAGAGTTTTAGTACTTTGGACAACCCCTCTATCCTTGCTAAACTTATAAATAAGGATACTATTGAAAAACCTATCGGAGTTATCAATGAGAGTCTTAATAATTTTGATGAAGAGGATTCTGGAATTTTTCGTTATTTACTTGATGAATCTTTGAAAGATGCTTGGTATAGACTATTAAGGATCAGGGCTAGCTATGTTCCCCAATATCAAATTGAAGTTTACCTAAAAAGCTTTTATATTGCCCTTCCTTCCTCTTTTAAGCTTGTCTTAGATTCTATATTTGAAGAAGGTTTCCTTGAAGGGGATGTCGTAGACACTTATGAAAAAATTAAAACTATATTTGGGCACCCCATGAATGAGAAAGTTGAATCTACATCTCTTTTGCTCTCTTACCAAAATGAATCTATTAAAGAGATAAAGGCTAGCCTAGATACAAACTTCCGTAACATGCTTAATATTTCTTCTACCATTAATAACCATGTGATTTATAAAAATAGAAGGATTAATTCTATAGATAGCAAGTTTTCTCTTTTCTTTCCTAATACCAAAGATGACAATACCTAGATCTATTCTTGCTTGTTATGCCTAGCTAGGGGCGTTAAACGATAGCACTTGTTGGGAGGCAACCCAATTTTATTTTTATTCCTTGCTTTTTTCTCCCGTTTAGTAATAAATAAATTATCTAGCCTCTGTTTTGTTTGTGTTTTTTGTGTTTAATTAGTGTTTGTGTCAAGTAGAACCGTTGGGAAGACTTGGGGAAAGTCTTGTTGAACTTGCTGTAAAAACAGAAACTTTAGCGCTCATGAGAACTGCTTTAATTTTTATTTGGAAAGTGCTATTTAGCTAATTATTTTTTCAGATGATTAATAGATAAATTCCTCACGTCCAGCAATTTATTTTAGAATTTTTGGCGTTCCAGATCTTGCGCTAGCTACAGATTACTACAGACTGTTCTGTTTTTGACAGATTCTGTTTTTCGTGTGTTGTTTGCTTATTTTGATGAATCTATGGCTAGTAAAATAGTTTATAAACCATAGAGAAGTTGGAATACAGTAGGTATAACACCCATATAAATAAATAATGAGTTCATTACATTACCTTGAAGTGGTCTTTTGTTTTATTTCGCTAACGGAGCTCACGAGATTTTCTACTTTAAGTTTTGTGTTGTGAAGTTTTCAAGTTTTGGGAAAAGATTTGATGGATTATGGAACAAGGAGTGGCAAGATCCTAAGCTTGGGGATGACCATGGCACCCCCATGATAATCTAAGGACACCTAAAAGCCAAAGCTTGGGGATGCCCCGGAAGGCATCCCCTCTTTCGTCTACTTCTATCGGTAACTTTACTTGGAGCTATATTTTTATTTACCACATGATATGTGTTTTGCTTGGAGTGTCTTGTATTACTTGAGTCTTTGCTTGTTAGTTTACCACAATGATCCTTGATGTACACACCTTTTGAGAGAGCCATACATGATTTGGAATTGTTAGAATACTCTATGTGCTTCGCTTATATCTTTTGAGTTATATAATTTTGCTCTAGTACTTCACTTATATCTTTTAGAGCACGGTGGTGGATTTGTTTTATAGAAACTATTGACCTCTCATTCTTCACTTAGATTATTTTGAGAGTCTTAATAGCACGTTAATTTACTTAAAATCCTGATATGCTTGGTATACAAGATCAATAATAAAACTTTCTTATGAGTGTGTTGATACTATGATAAGTTTGATACTTGATAATTGTTTTGAGATATAGAGATGGTGATATTAAAGTCATGCTAGTTGAGTAGTTGTGAATTTGAGAAATACTTGTTTTGAAGCTTTTGATTCCCGTAGCATGCACGTATAGTGAACTGTTATGTGATGAAGTTGGAGCATGATTTATTTATTGATTGTCTTCCTTATGAGTGGCGGTCGGGGATGAGCGATGGTCTTTTCCTACCAGTCTATCCCCCAGGGAGAATGCGCGTAATACTTTGCTTTGATAACTTGTAGATTTTTGCAATAAGTATATGAGTTCTTTATGACTAATGTTGTGTCCATGGATTATACGCACTCTCACCCTTCCACCTTTGCTAGCCTCTCTAATACTGCGCACCTTTCGCCGGTATCATACACCCACCATATACATTCCTCAAAACAGCCACCATACCTACTTATTATGGCATTTCCATAGCCATTCCGAGATATATTGCCATGCAACTTTCCACCGTTCCGTTTATGACACACTCCATCATTGCATATCCCGGTACACCGCCGGAGGCATTCACATAGAGTCATATTTTGTTCTAAGTATCGAGTAGTAATTGTTGAGTTGTAAGAAAAATAAAAGTGTGATGATCATCATTATTAGAGCATTGTCCCAGTGAGGAAAGGATGATGGAGACTATGATTCCCCCACAAGTCGGGATGAGACTCCAGACGAAAAATAAATAAAAGAGGCCAAAGAAGCCCAAATAAAAAAAGAGAAAGAAAAGAGGCCATAAAAAGAGAAAAGGCCCAAATAAATAAAAAAATAAAAAAATGAGTGAAAAAGAGAGAAGGGACAATGTTACTATCCTTTTACCACACTTGTGCTTCAAAGTAGCACCATGATCTTCATTGTAGAGAGTCTCTCATGTTATCACTTTCATATACTAGTGGGAATTTTTCATTAGAGAACTTGGCTTGTATATTCCAATGATGGGCTTCCTCAAATTGCCCTAGGTCTTCATGAGCAAGCAAGTTGGATCCACACCCACTTAGTTTCTTTTTGAGCTTTCTTATACTTATAGCTCTAGTGCATCCGTTGCATGGCAATCCCTACTCACGCACATTGATATCTATTGATGGGCATCTCCATAGCCCGTTGATACGCCTACTTGATGTGAGACTATCTTCTCCTTTTTGTCTTCTCCACAACCACCATTCTATTCCACCTATAGTGCTATATCCATGGCTCATGCTCATGTATTGCGTGATAATTGAAAAAGTTTTGAGAATGTCAAAAGTATGAGACAATTTCTTGGCTTGTCATTGGGGTTGTGCATGATTTAAATATTTTGTGTGGTGAAGATAGAGCATAGCCAGACTATATGATTTTGTAGGGATAACTTTCTTTAGCCATGTTATTTTGAGAAGACATAATTGCTTTGTTAGTATGCTTGAAGTATTATTATTTTTTATGTCAATATGAACTTTTGTCTTGAATCTTTCGAATCTGAATATTCATACCACAATTAAGAAGGATTACATTAAAATTATGCCAAGTAGCACTCCACATCAAAAATTCTGTTTTTATCATTTACCTACTCGAGGACGAGCAGGAATTAATCTTGGGGATGCTTGATACGTCTCCAACGTATCTATAATTTTTGATTGCTCCATGCTATATTATCTACTGTTTTGGACATTATTGGGCTTTATTATCCACTTTTATATTATTTTTGGGACTAACCTATTAACCGGAGGCCCAACCCAGAATTGCTGTTTTTGCCTGTTTTAGGGTTTCGAAGAAAAGGAATATCAAACGGAGTCTAAAAGGAATGAAACCTTCGGGAACGTGATTTTCTCATCAAATACAACTCAGGAGGCTTGGACCCTACGTCAAGCCACGTAACAGGAGGCCACGAGGTAGGGGGGCGCGCCTACCCCCCAGGCGCGCCCTCCACCCTCGTGGCCCCCCTGTTGCTCCACCGACGTACTTCTTCCTCCTATATATACCCACGTACCCCCAAACGATTAGATACGGAGCGAAAATCCTAATTCCACTGCCGTAACTTTCTATATCCATGAGATCCCATCTTGGGGCCTGTTTCGGAGCTCCGTCGGAGGGGGCATCGATCACGGAGGGCTTCTACATCAACACCATAGCCTCTCCGATGAAATGTGAGTAGTTTACTTCAGACCTACGGGTCCATAGTTAGTAGCTAGATGGCTTCTTCTCTCTTTTTGGATCTCAATACAATGTTCTCCCCCTCTCTTGTGGAGATCTATTCGATGTAATCTTCTTTTTGCGGTGTGTTTGTTGAGACCGATGAATTGTGGGTTTATGATCAAGTCTATCTATGAATAATATTTGAATCTTCTCTAAATTCTTTTATGTATGATTGGTTATCTTTGCAAGTCTCTTCGAATTATCAGTTTGGTTTGGCCTACTAGATTGATATTTCTTGCAATGGGAGAAGTGCTTAGCTTTGGGTTCAATCTTGCGGTGTCCTTTCCCGGTGACAGTAAGGGCAGCAAGGCACGTATTGTATTGTTGCCATCGAGGATAACAAGATGGGGTTTTCTTCATATTGCATGAGTCTATCCCTCTACATCATGTCATCTTGCTTAAGGCGTTACTCTGTTTTTAACTTAATACTTTAGATGCATGCTGGATAGCGGTCGATGAGTGGCGTAATAGTAGTAGATGCAGGCAGGAGTCGGTCTACTTGTCTCGGACGTGATGCCTATATACATGATCATACCTAGATATTCTCATAACTACGCTCAATTCTGTCAATTGCTCAACAGTAATTTGTTCACCCACTGTAGAATACTTATGCTCTTGAGAGAAGCCACTAGTGAAACCTATGACCCCCGGGTCTATCTTTATCATATCAATCTCATACTACTTAGTTATTTACTTTGCCTTTATTTTACTTTGCATCTTTATCATAAAAATACCAAAAATACTATCTTATCATATCTATCAGATCTCACTCTCGTAAGTGCCCCTATAGGGATTGACAACCCCTATTTGCGTTGGTTGCGAGGATTTATTTGTTTTGTGCAGGTGCGAGGGACTCGCGCGTAGCCTCGTACTGGATTGATACCTTGGTTCTCAGAAACTGAGGGAAATACTTACGCTACTTTGCTGCATCATCCCTTCCTCTTCGGGGAAAACCAACATAGTGCTAAAAGAGGTAGCAGATAGCCCTGAGGAATTTGATAGTCAAATTTTCGACCGTTGCTGTGCTATGCACCAGCTGTCCCAAAATATCTTCCCACCTAACAGTCATATTGATGTCTACTATGCAACTTTATTCTTGTAGACACGTGTTGGGCCTCCAAGCGCAGAGTTCTATAGGACCATAGCAATTTTCCCTCAAGTGGATGACCTATGGTTTATCAATCCGTGAGAGGTGTAGGATGAATATGGTCTCTCTCAAACGACCCTGCAATCAAATACAAGAAATTTCTTGTGTCCCCAACACACCCAATACAATGGAAAATTGTATAGGTGCACTAGTTTGGCGAAGAGATGGTGATAAAAGTGTAATATGGATGGTAGAAATATTTTTTTATAATCTGAATTAAAAAAACAGAAAGGTAGTGAATAGTAAACGGGCATAAAAACGGTATTGCAATGCTTAAAAACCAAGGCCTAGGGTCCATACTTTTGCTAGTGCAATCTCTCAACAATGCTAACATGGTTGGATCATATGATTATCCCTCAAACTGTAACGAAGAATCACTCCCGAGTTCCTATTAGCGGAGAACAAAAGATAGGAATTGTTTGTAGGATACTAAAAAACCTCAAAGCTATTCTTTCCGTTCGATCTATTCAAGAGTTCGTACTAAAATAACGCAAAGCTATTATTTCTGTTTGATATATCCTAGAGTTCGTACTAGAATAACACCAAAGCATATTCATATTCATAATACTCAATCCACACAAAGAACTACAAGAGTGCCCCAAGATTTCTACCGGAGAAACAAGGACAAGAACATGCAGCAACCCCTATGCATAGATTACCCCAATGTCATCTCGGGAATCCGCGAGTTGAGTGCCAAAACATATATCAAGTGAATCAATACGATACCCCATTGTCACCACGAGTATTCAATTGCAAGACATATATCAAGTGTTCTCAAATCCATAAAAGTATTCAATCCGATAACAACGAAATATCAAAAGGAAAAACTCAATTCATCATAACAAGATAGAGAGGGGAAAACACCATATGATCCGACTATATTAAAAAAGCCCGTGATACATCAAGATCATGACATCTCAAGAACATGAGAGAGAGATATATTAAACACATAGCTACTGGTACAAACCCTCATCCCCGAGGGTGGACTACTCCCTCATCATCGTGGTGGCCGCCAGGATGATGAAGATGGCCACCGGAGATGATTCCCCCCTCCGGCAGGGTGCCAGAACGAGTCTAGATTGGTTTTCGGTGGCTACAGGGCCCTACGATGGCGGAATTTCTGATCTGGGTTAACCCCGAGGGGTTTCGGAATATTTGGGAATTTATAGTGCAAAGAAGCGGTGCGGGAGGCCACCGAGGTGGGCAAAACCCACCTGGGCGCGCCAGGGATCCCTGGCGCGCCCTGGTGGGTTGTGCCCCCCTCGGGGCACCCCCTAGGTGCAGCTCTGGCCCATTGTGTTCCTTCCGGTCCATAAAAATCCACAAAAAGTTTCACGGTGTTTGAACTCCGTTTAATATTGATTTTCTGCAATGTAAAAAACAAGCAAAAAACATCAATTGGCACTGGGCACTGGGTCAATAGGTTAGTCCCAAAAAATGATATAAAGTTGCTATAAAATGATTGTAAAACACCCAAGAATGATAAAATAACAGAATGAATACTTCATAAATTATAGATACGTTGGAGACGTATCAGCATCCCCAAGCTTAATTCCTACTCATCATCGAGTAGGTAAATGATAAAAGAAATAATTTATGAAGAGTGAATGCTAGCAAAGTGCACAGGTTTGATCAATGATAATTTCAATCACTTTTCCTAGCATGATAACATCAATTCTTTCTTATGAAACTTCTCATGTTATAGTAGCAACCGATTCACATGTTAAGGTTCAAACAATGAATTCTCTTGAAACTCAACAACCTATGTTCTTAGTCACCAAGAAACTGCAATTCAACTTATTCAACAGAGTTTAAGTAAGAGCTCCACATACTCAACCATCATATAGTTTTCTATGATTTCTAACACTCACCACGTACACATGAGCAAAATGTTTCAACCGGACACATAGAAAGATAGGGGCTTATTGTTTTGCCTCCCAACGTATTCACCTCAAGGGTGATGTCAACAATAATAACTCATGCTTCCCATATTCAACTGGATATATGTGCCTAGATCTTTCCTCACCACATGATGCTTGCCAAAAGAGAAAAAATAAAAGGGGAATAGAGAGAGAAACTCTGACTCTTTACATAAAAGTAAAAGATAGGCCCTTCGCAGATGGAAGTAGGGATTTGTAGAGGTGCCAGATCTCAAAGCGAAAAACTTAGAGAGAAAAAACATTTTGGGAGGTGTATCCATCCCACCAACGAAAACGACTTAGAGTTCCCAATACTTTCCATGCATAGATATATCATAGGCGGTTCCCAAATAGAAAATAAAGTTTATTCCTTTTTCCACCATACTTTCACTTTCCATGACTAACCGTATCCACGGGTGCCCTCCATACCAACACATTCCAAGGAATTTATTATTTGACAACATAAAGTAAATTCATTTTTGCATGTCGGGACTGGGCATCCCTAATACCTTCGCCTTACTCTCGTGCAATGACAAGTGAATAAACACTCATCTTGAGAATAACACATCTAGCATGGAAAATATTAGCCACCCCTCACCGCTCCGCGAGCAAAACAAACACACAAAAGAGAAGTTTATTTCTAAAATTAGAGATGGCACATGCAAGTTTGCTTAGAACGGCAAAAGAATACCGCATGTAGGTAGATAAAGTGGACTCTTGAAAATAAGATTTGGGTTTAAGGGTTTTTGGATGCACAAGTAGTACCTCTACTTGGTGCGGAATTTTTGGCTAGCAAAGATGGGGGGCAAGCACCACATGTTGAAGGATCTATGACAATATAACTTCTATATGAATATGAATAGACATAAATCATTATGTTGTCTTCCTTGTCCAATGTCAACAATTTTGGCATATAATATTTTGATGGGGGCTCACAATCACCAAAGATTTCCATGATAGTGTATTTACATGTGAAAGTTCTCTTCCTTATACTAATTATTCATGAATTTCTTGTATGACCAATATTGTGATTGTCAAGCCTCAAAAGATTTCACTTTCTAAACCCAATGTGAAGCTACCACTAGTTATGTGGAAAATTTGGTTTAAGATTTTCTCAGTCGAGATTGTTTCATCCGACTGGAATTAATTTGTTTAATGACTCGTTCAAATGGACTAGGGGATATCTTTTGCGTGTTGCTGAAAGATTCAGAGCAAGATCAAAGGGAATTGATGGGAGAATTTCATAGGAAAGCTCCTTGGTTCCCACGCTTGATCTCCTTTTGACTAGTGTGAACAGTTACCAGCATGGTGAAGGGGCCCAGACGATGCCTTAGTTACTGCGTCCCAATTACTCCACTTGCTGAAATTTATGCCATTACCTTGGACACGTGTCGAGCTGATGTGGCGAATGAGAGGCTAAGGTCACGCATTGGTTGCTAATCCTCTACCATATATAAATAAACAAAGCGATCAAATCCTGCCATTTTCTCCCCAATTCCTCATCTCCATCGCGGTCTCACTGTTGCGCCCATCTTCTCCACGCGCAATCTCTCACCACCTCCTATGTCTTCACAACAAGCTCAAGTAGTAGTAGTAGTAGAAGAAGAAGAAGAACATGTCCTCCTCGAGTGTGCTTCCGCCTGACTGGAAGAAGGGCGATTGGTTGTCATCCATGTTGATGGAGCAAGCGCGCATCGAGCTTGTCGCTGATGGGCTCCTCCTAACGGATGGATGGAGGGTTCCCTATCCAATAAGATGAAGTCGAACCCACATTTGGATGAGCGGGTACTCCTTATCTCTCATTAAATAAGGTTTGAACTTTATTTTGAACTTTTCTTTTGTTGAACTATTTTTAAATTCAAATTTTGACCTGTTCAAATTTGAATTATGGTGAGCTAAGTTGAAACTACAATTCACTAGTTTTAACTTTGAAAAAAGATTCAATTTAATTGGATATATAATTTGCAAGTTAGACCCTATTGAATTTGCATACATTCTTTTCAAATTTGAATTTCTAAAATTTTCAAAATATAAATTTATTGCTCCAGGTGAAAGTGTATTTCCTAAGGATCATTTTGCAAAAAGTTTCACTTGATTTAGACTCTCTCATAAAAACTTATAATGGTTCGAATATTTAGGGAGTTTTCTGTAAAAGTGCCATTCTAATCCAGTGATTTAAATTAAAAACATGATATGTTTTTGTATAAGGCTGGGACACGTGGAAGCTTCTGATTGGTTGGTATCGGTTAAGTGAAAATGTGGATCATCGGAACTAGATTTAATAGTTGTGATTGCGTATCGATTCGGTGACTTACCTAAGTGCGCATGGTGCATTGGATCTAAATCGAATGGCTGAAAAAATAGAGGCTCACCGGCGGTGGCTAGTTTGCCGGAGACTCACCAGAAAATGTGAAGACGGCGGCGTGGCTCTGGGGTCGAGGGTTTCAAAGCTTATTGGAAATATGCCCTAGAGGAAATAATATTTGTATTATTTATTTCCACATTTATAATTAAGTATTATGTTCTATACTATAACTATCGTGATTCTTGAATATGTGATTCAGAGGAAAACTCATTAGCACATGTAGAATGATAAACTCATTAACCTTATTCCTAGTCTTGCCTCTAGGACTAGCTCAAGCATTGTATGATGATTATGTTTTCCTGATCATAGGCATTTATTTAATTTAATGAGGATGCCAACAACATTGAGAGTAGGATGTTAGAAGAATGATCATATTGAATTGACCCAACTTGTTTGTCATACTTAGATATGTTATCGTCGCAAGTCTATAGTAATAACTCAAAGAGTTAATGTGTGCCTAGTTCCTTAGACCATGCGAGTATCAAGTGACTTCATAATGGACAGCACACCTTTCGTGTTGCTCCAACATCAGCTATAACACAGTGATCATAATGACAACTTATAGGTTTATCGAAAAGTATGTCAAGGGGCTAGATAGTTCAAGAGTAGGATTTGCTGCTCCTATAATGGAGAGATGTTCTTATGGCCCTATCGGTTTGATGGCATCCACCATCGTTTGTCCAGACACATGTGACTAGGTCACAGGGATGCCGGAACATGACTACGAGAAAGAAGAACAAAACCGGTAACAAGGAGACCGGTATAGTGAGCATGTGTATGACTCGCAGGGATACCGACATATCTCACCAGAAGTTTTGTAACTCATCGTGAAGTCCATGGTCCCGCTATTGATCATAAGGTGTTTTAGTTTATGTCTATGTTTTACCAAACCTACAGGGTCACATGCTTACGGGAATTACGATCTGTTGAGTTTTATTGGATTGAATATGAGAAAATACCGGGATAGTTTCAGGAATGATAGAAATAGTTTCGAGAGAAACCGGAAGCATTTCGGAGTTACCAGAAGTGTTTCGGGGAATACCAGGAAATGGTATACAGACGGAAATAGTTTTGGGGGACCTAATATAAATAATAGAGGGCTTATGTAATTATCTAGGAGTCCCTAATATTTATTTAGAGTCAATTGGCTAAAGAAATTATCTATAAGGCCTGGTAGGGGAGAGTTATGGGGTCATAACACCCAATAAGAGTGGGGCGCCTCCCTTAGCTTGTTGGAGACGCTTGGGGCAAATTGGGGTTGGATGATGACTCCTCACATGTCTCCGTCATATCTATAATTTTTGATTGTTTTATGCCAATATTATACAACTTCCACATACTTTTGGCAATATTTTATATGATTTATTGGACTAACCTATTGATCCAGTGCCCAATGCCAGTTCATGTTTGTTGCATGTTTTTGTTTCGCAGAATATCCATATCAAACAAAGTCCAAAGGCGATAAAAATTTATGGTGAATTATTTTGGAATATATGTGATTTTTGGGAGGTGGAATCAATGCAAACGGGGGCCCACAACCACCACAAGACACCTGGGCGCCCCAGGCAGCCCAGGCGCGTGGTGGTGGGTTGTGCCATCCTTGTACGTCGGTTGGAGCTCTACTTCGCGCGCAAGGAAGCTTATATCCGAAAAAAACTATGTTAAAATCTCAACACAATCGGAGTTACGGATCTCCGGGAATTTAAGAAACGGTGAAGGGCCAGAAAAAAGAACGTGAAACAAAAGAGAACAGAGAGACAGATCCAATCTCGGAGGGGATATCCGCCGCCATGGAGGCCATGGACCAGAAGGGAACCCTCCTCCCATCTAGGGGGTGGGGAGGAAGAAGAATAAGGAGGGGGTCTCTCTTCCCCTCTCTCCCGGTGGCGCCAGAGCGCCGCCGGGGCAATCATCGTGACGACAACCTGCTCCAACAACTTTGCCGCCGTCACCACCAACTCTCTCCCCCTCTATGCAGTGGTGTAACACCCCTTTTCTCCGCTGTAATCTCTACTTAAACATGGTGCTCAACGCTATATATTATTTCCCAATGACCTATGGCTATCTTATGATGTTTGAGTAGATCCGTTTTGTCCTATGGGTTGATAGATGATCATGATTGGTATGAGTTGTATATTTTATTTTCGTGCTATCCTACGGTGCCCTCCATGTCGCGCAAATGGAGGGATCCCTGCTGTAGGGTGTTGCAATACGTTCATGGTTCCACACGTCGACCGCTATCCAGCAAGCATCTAGAGTATTAAGTCCATAAGAACGGAGTACGCCTTAAGTACGATGCCATGATGTAGAGGGATAAGCTCAAGAAATATGATGAAAACCCCATCTTTTTACCCTTGATGGCAACAATACAATAGTGCCTCGCTACCCCTACTTTATCACTTGGTGAGGACACCACAAGATTGAACCCAAAACTAAGCACCTTTCCCATTACAAGAAAAAACAAATCTAGTTGGCCAAACCAAACCGATAATTCAAAGAGAAATACAAATATATCAAATCATGCATATAAGAATTCAGAGAAGACCCAAATAATATTCATAGATAATCTGATCATAAATCCACAATTCATCGGATCTCGACAAACACATCGCAAAAGAATATTACATCAGATAGAACTCCAAGAACATCGAGGAGAACATTGTATTGAAGATCAAAGAGAGAGAAGAAGCCATCTAGCTACTAGCTATGGACCCGTAGGTCTGTGGTAAACTACTCACGCTTCATCGTAGGGCTATAGAGTTGATGTAGATGCCCTATGTGATCGAATCCCCCTCCGACAGGATGCCAGAAAAGGCCCCAAGATGGGATCTCATGGAAACAGAGGCTTGTGGCGGCGGAAAAGTATTTTGGTGGACGCTTCTATTGGTTTGGGAATATTTCTGAATTTATAGGACAAGAATTAGGGTTGGAGGAGCTCCGAGGGGCCCACAAGCCCTCAGGGCATGCCCCCCACCGAGGGCGCGCCCCTAAAGCTTGTTGCCGCCTCGGGACTCCTCTGACTTCATCTCCAAGTCCTACATGTGTCTTCTGATTCAATAAAAATCATCGTAAAGTTTTATTCCATTTGGACTCCGTTTGATATTCCTTTTCTGTAAAACTCAAAAATAAGGAAAAAACAGAAACTGACACTGGGCTCTGGGTTAATAAGTTAGTCCCATGCACATAAACTATCCAAAACAAAAAATATAATAGCATGGAACAATAAAAAATTATAGATATGTTGGAGACGTATCAATCATCCCCAAGCTTAATTCCTACTCGTCCTCGAGTAGGTAAATGATAAAAACAGAATTTTTGATGTGGAATGCTACCTAACATATTGATCCATGTAATTTTCTTTATTGTGGCATGAATATTCAAATCCATAAGATTAAATTTTATTTAATATTGACATAAAAACAATAATACTTCAAGCATACTAATAAAGCAATCATGTCTTCTGAAAATAATATGGCCAAATAAAGTTATCCCTACAAAATCATATAGTCTGGCTATGCTCCATCTTCATCACACAAAGTATTTCAGCATGCACAACCCCGATGAAAAGCCAAGCAATTGTTTCGTACTTTTGGTGTTCTCAAACTTTTTCAAGTTTCACACAATACATGGGCATGAGCCATGGATATAACACTATAGGTGGAATAGAATATGGTGGTTGTGGAGAAGACAAAAAGAAGGAGATAGTCTCACATCAACTAGGCGTATTAACGGGCTATGGAGATGCCCATCAATAGATATCAATGCGAGTAAGTAGGGATTTCCATGTAACGGATGGACTAGAGCTATAAGTGTATGAAAGGTCAAAAAGGAACTAAGCGGGTGTGCATCCAACTTGTTTGCTCACGACGACCTAGGGAAATTTGTGGAAGCCCATCATTGGAATATACAAGCCAAGTTCTATAATGAAAAATTCCAACTAGTATATGAAAGTGACAACATAGGAGACTCTCTATCATGAAGATCATGGTGCTACTTTGAAGCACAAGTGTGGAAAAAGGATAGTAACATTGTCCCTTCTCTCTCTTCTCTCATTTTTTGTTTGGGCTTCTTGGCCTCTTTATTTTTTTGTGGGCTTCTTTGGCCTCTTTTATTTTTTTATAAAGTCCGGAGACTCATCCCAACTTGTGAGGGAATCATAGCTTCCATCATCCTTTTCTCACATGGGACAATGCTCTAATAATGATAATCATCACTGTCGTTGTCAAAACCGGCGGATCTCGGGTAGGGGGTCCCGAACTGTGCGTCTAGGCGGATGGTAACAGGAGACAAGGGACACGATGTTTTTACCCAGGTTCGGGCCCTCTCGATGGAGGTAAAACCCTACTCCTGCTTGATTAATATTAATGATATGGGTAGTACAAGAGTAGATCTACCACGAGATCAAGGAGGTTAAACCCTAGAAGCTAGCCTATGGTATGATTATTGTATGATGAAGTTGTCCTACGGACTAGAACCCTCCAGTTTATATAGACACTGGATAGGGTTAGGGTTACACCGAGTTGGTTACAATGGTAGGAGATCTTGAATATCCGCATCGCCAAGCTTGCCTTCCACGCTAAGGAAAGTCCCATCCGGACACGGGACGAAGTCTTCAATCTTGTATCTTCATAGTCCCGGAGTCCGGCTGAAGGTATAGTCCGGCTACCCGAACACCCCCTAATCCAGGATTCCCTCAGTAGCCCCTGAACCAGGCTTCAATGACGACGAGTCCGGCGCGCAGATTGTCTTTGGCATTGCAAGGCGGGTTCCTCCTCCAAGTCATTCAAGAAGATTTTAAACACCAAGGATAGTGTCCGGCTCTGCAAAATAAGTTTCCACATATTGCCATAGAGAGAATAATATCAACACAAATCTAATCTGCTGACGTATTCCGCAGCATGACATCACACTACGGCCAAGTCCTTTACTCGAATCGTTTTTACTTTTCCACCTCAGCACGTTTAGCGAGGCGGTTTCCTTGGCACGTCTTGTCAAAGCAGAGATCGTGTCCCCCCTTTTCCGGGATTCTCATCAATACGGACGTGGGTAACCCAATCGTGCCCGTTAGCACGTTTCCTCGATTAAAGGCGAGTCCCAAATGGTCCCAGGGAGGGCTCCTGGTATTCAACCTCTTATAAAGAGACCAGGGCCTTACTCCTTTTCCCCAATCTCAAAACAAGTTCGCCCGTCGCCTCAAGTTCCAACACCCTAGGCTCCAGATTCCAGGCGCTGCGGACCTTCGACAATGTCCAGTTCCGACCTTCAAGGCCGATGGATGCCCTCCTCCATCATGGAGGAGGACGTGCTAAAGTTGAGAGAGGCTAAGTTCTTGACCGCTGAAATTTCGCATAGGTTGCCTGCTCAAAGGCAGGCTATTCCCAGTCCCCAGCCTGGTGAGAGCGTAGTGTTCATGTCTCACTTCCTTCGGGGGTTAGGCTTCCCGATGGATCCCTTCATGAGGGGGCTGCTGTTTTATTACGGGCCGGAATTCCATGACTTAGCTCCGGAGTCCATCCTCCACATTTCCTCATTCATCGTTGTGTGCGAAGCGTTCCTCCGTGTTACTCCTCACTTCGGATTATGGCTCAAGACTTTTGGAGTGGAGCCGAAGATGATCGAGGGACGGCACACAGAGTGCGGAGGCACTGTCATAAGTAAGAATGCTGATGCTCCACGGCCCGAGGGCTCCTTTCAGGAGGAGCTCGACTTGTGGCAATGAGAGTGGTTCTATATCACTGCTCCCAGGAGCGCCAAGTGGGTGGCACCTCCTGCCTTTCGCTCGGGTCCCCCATCATGGCTAGCGTCATGGGTCAACAAAGGATTAAATTGGGGGTTATCCAAAGACGTGCCCCTGTTACAGGGCCGCATCAGGGATCTCTTAGAAAGAGACCTCAACCTGGTCAAGGTGACGCAGGTCATGCTGATTCGCCGAACACTGCCCGGCAAACGTCGCTCCCTTCGCCTGTGGGAGTTTAATCCGGAGGAACCACGAGCTCTGCAGCATTTTATGGGCGCAACGCCCGTGGAGATGTATAAAATGTTCTTCGGATCACAAGCAATGTGTCCAGATTTGACCGAGGACGCATGCCTAAGCCGCAATCGCCCGGATACCCAAGTAAGTAACCTTGTGCCCGGACTTACTATCCATATAATCGTCATAAACTTGCCCCTTAAAAGAGCTGTCCTTTTAAACAGGAGTGGATAGCGAAGGCAAAGCTGATCAGGTGTCCGGCTCCCCTTCCCGAAACCAGGCCGGATCCCGTGCTTGTCAGGATGTTGAAGATAATGCCTTTGGAGGGAAGTAAGTGGGAGCACAAGGGGACTATGGCCTCCTCGAAGGAGGCTGCTCCGAAGGGAGGAACCGACAATTCCTCTCCTAAGGGGAAGAAGAGGGCCGCCTCTGACGACCCGGAGACCATGGCCTCGAAGCGGGGGAGAAAATCCTTGTCAGAGGGTCCGATGCCGGGGAGTTCCTCGGCCGAACTATGCCCTCAAAGGGATCAGCCCTCCAGTGAGCCGTAAGTAGAGAGAGGTTTTCCTTTTGAGGGATGAGAGAAATCCTTGATTTATATCTGAGAAGATTAACCGAAATTTTACCTTGTAGCTCGGACCTCAGCCCTTCTCAGCAGAGCTCGTCTTCGGGGGATCTTCGTCCGGAGATGATGGAGAGCGGGATGCCTCCCCCTGCCGTACCGCCTAGCGAGGCGGGCGACCCCGAGGTGTCATCGCGGAGGGTTTCTCTGAATCCGGCAGGGGCGGAAGATAGCTATGTGCCCCCAAGGTTCTCCGCGTCCGGCCTTCGAAAGAGGCCATAGGACAAGTTCGGCACCGTCTGGTGCTCGGCCGGAGGAGCTAAAGATTCTGCTGGGGCGAGCTTCTATCTCAGAGGAGCACCGTGCATTGATGGGCACGGTGATTGAAAGGATTTCATCCGCAGAAAGCGGATTGCATGAGGCCGTCAAAAGTTTACTGACGGGTTTTGAGGTACGTTAGATAATGTACGCTTTGGTCAGTTGCGCATAAGTAAGATGCGCCCTGTGTAGATAGTAGCCCCTGAGACTCTGCGCGTTGTCAAGAAATGACGGCACGCAGAGGATCATAATCCCAGGTCTAAGATGTCGCCTTTGAATGTAGGTGGCGAGGTGTCCGGAATCAAGCCGAACTGATAATTTGGCCGAACTAAAGCGGCAACTGGACGTGGCAGATGCCAACATCGCACTTGTCAACAAGCGGCTTGATGAGGCTCAAGGTATGTAATTCCTCGGGCGGCATCATGTAAGAGGAGCTTCATGCCAGTGTCTTACAATGTGTGTGCTTGACGCAGATGGCATGACCGCCGTGGAGAATCTTAGGGCAGAACTTGCCCGAGCTAAGGAGCAAGCCAAAAAAAGCGATGCGGCTGCAGAGAAGGCCCTTGAAGAGCTGAGAGCCGAACAGGCTGCTCACTGCCGAAGCAAAGAAGAGATGGCCGAGATGGCCGAGAAGTTAAAGAGCGCTGCAGACCGTTGCAAACTTCTTGAGAAAGAAGACCGGGCAAGACAGACAGACTTAAAGAAGGCCGTTGCCGATGCCAAGGACGCTCACTCTGCGATGAGAGCTGCGAAGGAGGAGCTGCGTTAGGCCGAACAGATTGCGGCTGGAAAGCCCTTTATGCTGCGGAGGAAGTTTTGTGATCCGAAGTTTGCTCCGTTGGACCGGATGTGGAGTGTGGAGGACACCTATTTGGATTTGGCAGCAAGTGCTGCTGATGCGACCGAACACTTTCGAGATCTAAAAGATCGCGAAGTGGAAAAGCTTTTCTGGTCACAGTTCCACAATCCAGAGCGTCCACTGGCAGTGGATGATCGCCTGGCTCAATGGGCCGAACTGAATAGATTGTCCGGACTCGCCATGAAGTACGTCATGTGTCATCTTTGGCCTGGGAGACCGGAGCCGAAGAGTTATTTTAGCTTGGTGCAACAATTCCTTGATGCGGTGCCGCGTATCAATGCGATGAAGAGGTCAGCATGCATAGAGGGCGCACGGATGGCTCTTGCCCGTGTCAAGACATACTGGGCAGAGATGGAGACCACTGTTGTTGCGTCCCGAGATTCAGACAAAAGCCGAGTACCCTCTGAGCACTATTTTCAGGAAGTCCTTGAAGGCGCTCGTGTAATAGAGACGCAATGCTCGAAGGATGCTATGTTATGATAGCATATGTAATTATAAAGCAATATTTTGATAAATTGTAGTGGCCTTTTATACTTGTGCCTTCAAGTATTGTGAACACCTCCTGTGCGGCCATTTTAAGATATATATATATAAAATCTGAAAGATGGCAGTCGTTGGCTTCAGCCCCCAAGCACATAGTGCGGGGGTGCTCGCAGAAGACACATTTTCACACTTAACCCAACGTCTTGGTCCTACAAAGGAGGTGATAGCGCAGCGGGCCAGGCAACCGGACTATAATGCTTTAACACTTTCACTTAGCCATAGGAGCTTGACAGTGGGACTATTTAGGTAGCCCCTTGGTGGCGACTGCGCTCGCCCGAGTTCGGGGCGCGTATGTGCCTGACCGGGAAACGGCCCTTCGTTAAAATGGAGGAATCCTATAGATTCCAATAGGTCATCGGGTGGCTGACCAGTCTCACGCTACATCATGACAGTCAGTTTTCGGCTTTCTCTACTGAGGCGCTCGCCCGGCCTAACCGGGGCACAATCGCAGTAGTTCTCCTGGTGCTACCTTAGCCGATAGAGCGGAACGTAAGGTAGCCGAACTCAGGGGCCGGGCAACCCAACATTTGACCAAAGACATGATTCGGAGCTGATGCATATAATGCCAAAACCTGCGACGCCGAACACTCCCTAAGGTGTTCGGTCTTTATGGGTGCGGGCAAAACAACACTCTTTATTAAAAAGCCCCTAGTGTCCAGGTACGCGCAAAAACTCTGACGTGGCCACATGCCAAGACGCCAGCCTCCTCCTTGGTTATATCAGAGAAAACCAGGGGATATGTAGCAACAAGAGACAGTAAAAAAGGTTTACGCAGGGTCTTAATCTAAAAAGAATCCTTAGGACGGGTCCCTACTGCACGTCTGCGCTTGTGTCTCCGTTGTGCCATATCCTGGACGGGCGCCGCACGACGTTCATCTGCGAAAGAGAGGAACTGAGCTGAAAATGGGTCGTGCCAAACAAAAGTTTAAAATAAGCAAAGTATAAAGTAAAATATATAGAAGTGAGCTTTATTGTCTCTTATTGTATATGTACGGAGCCCCTAGTGCGGGGGTATATGGCCACTAAGCCTGCATCAATGATGATTTTGTACCGAACTCGTCTATCCGCGTTCGTGGTCTTTAATGACCTATTCCGAAATTTTTGGCCGATGAAGTCATTTTACTGTGGGGCTGTCAAAGCGGCCGCACAGTCCTTCGCTTGGGGGAGGGGCACATCAATGCTTCCCCTTCAAAGAGATGATGCCTCGTGGACCGGGCATCTTATGCGTTAGAGATGCATAATGCGGTATTACGTTAAAGCGAGCGAAAGCTTCGCGTCCCAGTAGTGCTTGATAGAGATTGGAGAATGGGATGATGTGGAAGGTCAGCTTTTCGCGGCGGAAGTTATCGGTAGAGCCGAATATAACTTCGAGCTGGAGAAAACCCATGCAATGGGTGTCCGGACTAGGCGTGACCCCTTGAAAGGCGGTTTTGCTGCGGCGGATTCTTGCTGGGTCTATCCCCATGTGGCGGATTGTGTCCTGATATATCAGGTTTAGTCCACTGCCGCCGTCCATAAGGACATTTGAAAACTGGAATCCGCCAATTATTGGATCGAGTACTAAGGAAGTCCAGCCTGCGTTCCTGGTACTTCTAGAATAATCCAGCCGATCGAAGATGATTGGTTTTGACAACCAATGGCGGGACCCCTTTGGGATAGGTCGTGTGGTGCGTACCTTTATGGGCGCCGCACGTTTTTTTATGTGAAGTAAGTTTACTGTTTTTACTTCTTGTGCGAAGTTCTTTTGTTTCCTGGTGCTCTGCTTTTGGGGTTCGTCCTCGTCTTCGCTTGGTGTGTTGAGCCCCTTGTGTTCGGTGTTGAGTCTACCGGATTGTTTGAAAACCCAACAATCTCTGTGGGTATGGTTAGCAGGCTTACCGGGAGTACTGTGTATTTGACATATCCTGTCCAGGATTTTGTTTAAGTTGGATGGATCATCCCTGTTATCCTAGAGGGGTGGCTTTGTCTGATTCTGTCATGAGCTTTTGAATCCGGCGTTGACTGCCATGCTCTTCGGAGTTTTTTCCTTAGTCCGGCGACGGTCCTTGTTGCGTCGCGGTTTTCCATTTCCATCCGTAGTTTCGGATGTACTTGGGTCGCTGGGGCTGCATCTTGCCAGCCAGCTGTCCTCTCCTACACAAAAGCGGGTCATGAGGCTTGTTAGTGCGGCCATTGTTCTTGGCTTTTCTTGGCCGAGGTGTCTGGCGAGCCATTCGTCTCGGACGTTATGCCTGAAAGGTGCTAAGGCTTCGGCGTCCGGACAGTCGACTATCTGATTCTTTTTAGTGAGGAATCTATTCCAGAATTGCCGAGCTGATTCTCCGGGCTGTTGAGTTATGTGACTAAGATCATCTGCATCCAGAGGGCGGACATAGGTCCCTTGAAAATTTGCTCGGAAAGCGTCCTCGAGTTCTTCCCAACTTCCGATTGTGTTTTCAGGAAGGCTTTTATGCCAATGCTGGGCTGGCCCTTTAAGCTTAAGGGGTAAGTATTTTATGGCGTGGAGGTCATCTCCTCTAGCCATATGTATGTGGAGGATATAATCCTCGATCTAGACTCCAGGGTCTGTTGTTCCATCATATGCCTCTATGTTTACGGGTTTGAATCCCTCTGGAAATTCATAGTCCAGGACCTCATCGGTGAAACATAGGGGGTGTGCGGCGCCCCTGTATTTGGGTGTGCCGGATTCTGATGATGGCTTTATTGCATTGCTTATGAGAGCTTGCTTTCTTGGCCCGTAAATGGACCTGACTGGGCCCTGATGCAAATCCTTAAGTGGGTCGCATGCCGATGTAAGTGCGGCGCCGCTTGCCGCTTTGTGCTGGCCATGGGGTCGTCTACCCGACCGTGTGGCTTTCTTATGTTTTGAATGCAAGGGCTCTAGGGCCTCTTCGTCGAATTCGGGCAGTAGCCTTCTCTTCGGATAGCTTTTAATGCGGCGACTGTCGCCGTATTTATCTGCGGTATTGATTACTTTGCTCCATCGGATCTTGAGTGCATCTTCCGTCGTTTTTAGCTTCCGCTTCTGCTTTTTCAGGCTACGTGCTGTTGCAACGAGCCTCTTGTGGAGATTCTTCTGCTTCGTGGGTTTATCCGGCGTAAGGTCGTCCGGAGTGCCGTTTTCGCTGGGGGAGGGATGTTCGGTTTCTTTATCATGTTGCCCTGTTCGGATGGTTGCTCTAAGGCCTGCTCGTCGTCTACCGGCTCATCCTGCTCTATGGCTGGGTCTTTATCGAGGCGGGGCTTGGGTTGGCATTTACGCCGACGCTTTGATTGCTTTTCGAGGGATCGATCCCCCGTTCCATCCCCTTTTTCCTTGTTGTCGTTTCCTTTAGGGGTATCCACCATGTACACATCGTGAGATGGGGTGGCTGTCCAATGCCCTATGGGCGTTGGCTCATCTGTATCTCCTGCATCGTCGTCCATGCTGTCGATGTCTGCGGAGTCGAAGTTGAGCACGTCGTTTAAATTGTCGACAGTGGCTACCAAGTGGGTGGTGGGTGGGCTTTGAATTTCTTCATCGTCCGTATCCCATCCTCGCTGACCGTAGTCTGGCCAGGGCTCTCCTGATAAAGAGAGAGACTTTAGAGAATTCAGGATGTCGCCAAAAGGCGAGTGCTGAAAGATGTCCGCGGTGGTGAACTCCATTATCGGCGTCCAATTGGATTCGATCGGCAGGGGCGTGGGGGGTTCGGAGTTCGGAGAGGAATCCGGCTCCTTGGAGTCACGGGCCATGCGGAACGCGGGGCTGACGTTCGGCTCGATCGCCTTTGAGATCGTAGCCCCCGAGGTGACGTCCAACCGCTCATCCTCGATTGGCGCAATAGAATCCGAATAAAGGGTCGGAACCGGTGCTTGTGCGGCCTCCAGGGCACTGTTCGGCGGCAGAGCTAGATCATGCCTCTCGTCACAGTGCGGCGCGCTCAGCTGTGGCTTGAATCCATCGAAGATCGAATCCCCGCGGGTGTCTGCCGTGTAGTTTAAGCTTCCAAACCCGACCTGATGGCCAGGGGCATAGCTTTCGATCTGCTCTAGGTGGCCAAGCGAATTGGCCCGCAGTGCGAAGCCGCCGAAGACGAAGATCTGTCCAGGGAGAAAAATCTCACGCTGGACCGCATCATCGTTGATGATCAAAGGAGCCATCGAGCCCAAAAGTGACGACACAGAGGAACTCTCAATGAAAGCACCAATGTCGGTGTCAAAACCGGTGGATCTCGGGTAGGGGGTCCCAAACTGTGCGTCTAGGTGGATGGTAAAAGGAGACAAGGGACACGATGTTTTTACCCAGGTTCGGGCCCTCTCGATGGAGGTAAAACCCTACTCCTGCTTGATTAATATTGATGATATGGGTAGTACAAGAGTAGATCTACCACGAGATCAAGGAGGCTAAACCCTAGAAGCTAGCCTATGGTATGATTTTTGTATGATGAAGTTGTCCTACGGACTAGAACCCTCCGGTTTATATAGACACTGGATAGGGTTAGGGTTACACAGAGTCGGTTACAATGGTAGGAGATCTTGAATATCCGCATCGCCAAGCTTGCCTTCCACGCCAAGGAAAGTCCCATCCGGACACGGGACGAAGTCTTCAATCTTGTATCTTCATAGTCCTGGAGTCCGGCTGAAGGTATAGTCCGGGTACCCGAACACCCCCTAATCCAGGACTCCCTCAATCACACTTTTGTTTACTTACACACTACTAGGGAAAAGCCTAGCAGCAGCGCGGGTTTTGGGCCTCTCAGTAGCGCGGGGACCGGCGCTACTAATAAGGCGCTACGGCTAACATATAGCAGTAGCGCCTGTTGTCCCACGCTATTGCTATACATGAATAGCTATAGCGCTCTTTAGAAAAGGGCGTTGCTGATATTATCTGCAGCACTGTTTACTGGGAAGCGCTACTGGTAAGGCGGCACTACTGCTGAATTTCCCCCCTCGCTACTACTAGTTTTATTAGTTTTTTCCCTGCATATTTGTTTTGTATTTGTTTTGTATTTGAATAGGCTTTATACAATAATCTTTAGCATATCATACACATACAAATGTAATCATAGCATATACATACAATTAGTCTAATCAAATCATGTCATCATCATAATCATCATCCAACACAAAGTGGTCTCTCGTCATCATCCCGAAAATAGCGATACAAGTCTCGATTACTTGCAAATACATCGTCATCCATCTAAACAATGATATACGCGAGAAGAGCTATCACTTTGAGTACAAGAGTTCGTATCCCTCTCTCGCATTAGCGTGAACCTAAACTAACTATTGCCTGGCGCTCGGAAACCGGAAACCGGTACACCTGGGCCTGACACTCCGGCCACTTGTCGTATATACACTCCTGGCGTAGCACTTCTTCGCCATCTATGATCTATGCACCTGCATCATAACATGAGTCGATGATATGCAACATATATAGTTGAGCAACAGAAAGAGACAGACTTGGCAAAAATAGAAACAACATATCATAAGCATAAATAACAAAGTTCGTCGTACCCCAAAATGCCCTAACTAGAGTGATTTTCGCTAGTCGAGGAGGAGGACGGTTTAATTACATCACAAATAAAGTTTCACCGTGCATAACTCAAAGTTTTGTCATACAGAAAGTATGGACTAAACGGACACATTGTCATATATCGACAATCACTCCAACATGTCGTTCCATCCATCCAAGTCAGGGAGATAGTCCTCGATCTTAGTGAAAGGCTTCGTGTCGAGATGCTGAGAGGCTATCCATGTTCGGACGTCTTCCCGCGACATTTGTCCTTCTCCGTAGAACATCCCTGTTTTTCCGACGACCTCCTTCATGATGATTTGGGCAAGTTCGCGCTGGATGTTATAGAACTCAGCTCAAAGTCGATGATCCACGATATCTCCTATGTCCTTTGCCCATTGCAGAATATGGGCATCGCCGGATCTAGGTGACATGCGAAGGTTCTGGTGATCCCGTCTGTACTCCAGCATGTGGTGTAGGACATAGAATCCATCATTAAGAGAATCGTTCGGTTGTTGGATGCAGCAGAAGTCGGTCTTATGGCCGAAGGCGACCCTGCCGCCCCTTCTATTCTTGTCCCTGACCTCTCCACCCCTTGCTTGGTAGTAAAACATAGCACTGTCGAGAACATCCTTGATGTGGGTGTAATCCTTTTTGTGAATGTTCTTCGACGAGTCCAAGTAAAGAGCGTGGGAGAATCGGGGGTAGAGGATGATGAGGACGGCACGCCCGCCGCTGCGCAAAATAAGTACACCTCAAATTAATTAGCCTCCACCGTGCAAATGAATGATTGAAATCGAAGGAATGATAGCAGCATGGATGACTTACACGGGATGATAAGGCACGAGAATCGCCTCCTTGTCCTTATTGGCGAGCATGAAACTGATGATGTAATCCTCGCGTATTCACGGTGCTTTGCGCAGACTCCCAAGAAGCCCTCGTGCATGTAGTACGGGTCAGCGACACAGATATGACATATCTGCTCAACCCTGATGATGTAGTTCATGTGCAAGGCATAAAGGCGGACAAACGTAAAATCCAGCTTCTTCACGTGAAACATGTCGAATATGTAATCGAATCGGAGGAAGAACTTATCCGCGGGGAAGCTGTCGACGTACGACATTTGCCGCGGAATGTTAACCATGTAGAGTGGGTATTCTGGATCTTTCGAGGCGATGAGGCCTTTCTCTACCCGCAACACATCGTCATGAAGTCTCCTTAGATCGCCGAATCTGACCCGTAGCACTGTTGCAGGTAGGATTGGTTGACCGGGGATATGCCATTTATCCGCATCGGGGATATCTATACGGTCCTGACCCGAGGCTGCTGAGGCGGCTGGATCATAGAATCAGCTTTTTTTGCCTTTCCTCGCTCTCTTCCTAGACTTCTTTACTACCGGAAGGTCGTCCATAATATGTTGAGATGGCAATTCTGGCACCGACTCATGACGCTCAAACCCTGAGGAGGCGCCAGTATAGACATACTGTGCAGCGCCATCGTCGTCCTCATCCTCATCCATGGCGATGTCATCAGTGACTAATGGAGCCTCCTCCTTACCCCGTCCGCTATCACCCAACCCGACACCCGACGCTAATTGGGTAGGTGGGGTGTTGATGTTCATACCTTGCTGAGGCTGCGTGCTCGTGGGTGTGCTCCCGGCCGCCTCCAGACGAAGCAGACTCTTTGGCCACAACAGGACCCACCCATTGCAACAATCACCAAGCCGCCGCGGTGTCTCGTCGTCGTCACCCACTAGTATTGGAGGAGGCAAATTCTCGTTGCCCGGTTTGACACTGGCCATGGAAACCTTGAAGACGTTCGGGGGGATCGGCCGGCTGTGGAACAATGGTTCCTTCGGCTCCATTATCATCGCCTTCCCCACGTCCACCTTCTGGTCGCCGATGGTGTACAATATGGTGCACGGGGTTTCGTCGGCCTGCAAAGAAAAGTCTGCGACGTGAGACATCCAAAAGGCAACGAAAACAGGAGATTATATATTTATATTGAAGGGGGCCGGTGTGACAGATACCGTGAGGGCGTCGAGCTCAGCCAAAGACGAAGGACCACCGAGCACGTCCGGTGCGGGAGCCGGTGCGGGAGCAGGTGCTGGTGCAACGCTAGTCGAGCTGCTCCCCAAGAAGTCAGCAAGGGGAAAGTCCTCTGCATTTTTTTTCTGGATTTTGCCTTGTCCAAGTGAAAACGCCCATCACCAAGGAAGTAGACAAATCTGCGACCACCTGTTTCGCGGCAGCTACCGCTGTTGCGACTGTCTAAGATGATTTCTTCTCAACCGCACTCTCAACCTTCTTGTCGATGTTTTCTTCAGTTAACCTCCGTCTTTCCTTTCTCTCCTTCATGGTCTCACGGTAGTACTTCTTCCATGTGGCGCCGTCTCCGACACCGTGCACACGTCCATACGACGGTCGAGTATCCACAGGTTGTCATTTCAATATGTTCAACGCCCGGTTGAATGGAGTGTCCCACTTGGGCCTCGCCATTGCCTCAGACGGCGAGTCGCTTTCGGCCGCAATCCGGTGCTGCTCTCTCTGCAAAAGGCACAAGGATCGTTTACAAATATGACTAACATGTGCAGTCGAATTGATAAGAAACTAAAATTACCAGCAGTCTCATGAACTCCATAATGATCGGTTTTGTCTCGTAAACCTTCTTCACTGGGTCCCAACGGTGCCGGGCCCTGAGGACGTCACGCTCCTGCGGGACGGTGCAATCTGCCAAGGGGTCTGGGATGCCCCGACACGTGGCTTCTGCGTCCTCCTTGGCCCATTTGGACCTCTTTCCGCCGTAACCACGGCTTCCGAGGTGGTGGCTCCCAATGTTCCTCTCTTGAAGACCCTTCATGTACTTAGGCTTTTTTTGGCAGCTTCGGCCTCGAAAGCCTCCTTGAATATTTGAAACTGCTCTTCCGTGATTGTCGGATTATCCTTTACAATCTCGGAGTAGGGTTCCTTGTAGATGATCTTTGCTTTCACTCGATTTTTCCAAGCGGCCAACGCATCGCTAAACTTGGTCATGGCGTGTTTGTTTATCTTCTTCATTGCCGGGTCCTCATCTGGATCTTCATAATCCTTCTCATTCCGGCCCAGGAACAAGAATATCTGGTGAAACTTCTTTAGGAGGGAGCTCCTCATATTTTCTATCTTCTGTAGTTTCTCATCGTTGATGGTGGCGGTTGTCCGTACGATGCATCCTATTTGATTGCCATAGCATCGACGCGCTTCCTCGGGCGCCTTTGGCTCAAAATTGCCGTCGTCCACCTCCGTGACCACCAGTCTAGTAGTCCTGAGTTTGTTAGGAAGCCGTTGCCTCTTTGCTTTTGGTTCTACACCGGCTCCGCTCCCCAAGGCAGCGCCGGTCTCGATGCCGGTCTGACTCTCAGTGCCGGTCTCAGTCTCAGCACCGGTCTGCGTGTCGGTCTCAGTCCCCGATGCCACCGGTGGGCCCAGCAACAACATCGGTTGATCGTCGGCAAGGCTAAAAAATTCGTCTGCCGCCCAGTAGACGTCGTCGCAATCACCAGAACCATGTCCTTCATCGTTGCTAGCCATGTTTCCTGTGATTAAATCTAGTCAATTAATTCTAGACCTAATAAAATGAATAATGACATAAAAAAGGCCTATTGTTTTGCAGGAATGTTGACTCCTTCCTGGTGTGGCAAATCCTGAGCACTCGATATGTCCTAGTTTGTAGCACAAGTCATGCCGAAATTCACGGAAAATTTCGGCATGACCTTTGCTAAAAAGTGGACAAATCGAGAACCTGAAATTTGCCGGAACAGAAATGAATCAACATTCCGACAAAACATAGGCCACTCAGCATCATTCACTGGAAACAACAAAGCCACTTGGGCACAATCGAACAACTTCAATGAAAAGATATAACATGAGCAAACACTATTGAGGAATTTGCATATAACATGGCCACTTCAATGAAAGGATATAATCAGCAATAATGGAATATGCAAATGAACATCAATGACATATATCATATAAAAACAGTCTTGTTTTTTGTTTACATAGCAACAATTAGTTTGACCAAGTTTTTGAAAAGAAAAACAATTCTGTTTTTTGTTTATAGCTAAATGCCATAGCTACTGTTTTTTATTTATAGCTAAATACTTTTGTTTTCTGTCTAAAGCTAAAAGTCTAGGAACTCCATTTTCTCTAACCCTTCTGACCTCACCAAAATTTCCACAGCAAGACCTTAGTACCTACACCCAATTTCTGCAAAAATATTCAGGTCCATAGTCCAAATAATTCAAATTTCATTTGAATGAAATTTGGAACAAATTCAGGTCCGTAGTCCAAATATTTTTTTTATAGCTATGTGTTTTTTGTTTACAGCCTCTGTTAATTTAAATCTAAATGCTACTATTATTTATATACCCTCTATTAGTTTAAAGCTAAATGGAATTACTATTTAGGCATTTTCATAAAAATTTCCCTAGCTAATTTCCTAAAAAAATTGCTAATCATTTTTCCTAAATGCTATAAAATGCCTACTACCCTAAAAAGTCTAGGGTTCATATGAACACCTAGGGTTCATATGAACACAGTATCAACATATATATGAATTGCCCTAGCAGAGAGAGAGAGAGGAGGGTAGGGGACAGGAGAGGCAGAGCCTTACGGTCGGCGGCGAGGGCAGGCTCTGGCTCGGGCGGCGGCGGTGAGCTCGAGGGAGGCGACGGTGAGGTCGACGATGGCCTCGGGCGGCGACTGTGAGGTCGAGGGCGGCCTCGGGTGGCGGTGGTGTGGTCGAAGGCGGCGGGCGGCGGCGGTGTGATCGAAGGCGGCCTCGGGCGGTGGCGGTGTGGTCGAAGGCGGCAGGGCGACGGCGGCGATGGAGCAGTTGGGGGACAGGGGGGACGGGAGTAGAGAGGGGGGAAAGGACTTAGCGAAATTTTGAGCCCGGGCTGCCGGGATTTGAGTCAAACTAGCAGTAGCGCGTTTTGCCGAAACGCGCTATAGCTAAGATAGCTATAGCGTGTTCCAGAGAAACGCACTACAACTATTCCTTTCTGTTTTATTTTTCTTTTGTTTTCTTTACATTTTATTTTTTTCATTTCTCCTTTTTATATTTCCTTCATTTTCATTTACTTTTCTACTTATTTTTCTATTTATTTTCTTTTTCATAGCAGTAGCGCTCTACAGCATAAACGCGCTGCTACAAAGTTTTTAGCAGTAGTGTGCTTCTGGGTGAACCGCTACTACTATTCCTAGCCTACCGGCATTAGTGAGGGAATTTTAGTAGTAGTGCTTTTCTATGGAGATGCGCTACTGCTAAAACAATGGTTGTAGCGTGGTTTTGTAACAAGCGCTACTACTAAGTAGCGCTAGCGCCGAGTTTTGACCAACGCTACTGCTATACCTCTGTGTATAAGGTTTTCCCTAGTAGTGACAATTCAAGAATTACAACTCGATACTAGAAGTCTAGAACAAAATGTGACTCTATATGAATGCCTCCGATGGTGTACCGGGATGTGCAATGATAAAGAGTGACATGCATTAGCCATCGAAACAAAGTACTACACGCATGCTATGCCAACTACATGATCATGCAAAGCAATATGACAATGATGGTGCGTGTCATAATAAAACGAACGGTGGAAGTTGCATGGCAATATATCTCGGAATGGCTATGGAATACCGTAATAGGTAGGTATGGTGGCTGTTTTGAGGAAGGTAATGGTGGGTTTAATGCACCGGCAAAAATTGCGTGGTACTAGAGAGGCTAGCAATGGTGGAAGGGTGAGAGTGCGTATAATCCATGGACTCAACATTAGTCATAAAGAGCTCACATACTTATTGCAAAAATCTATTAGCCATCTAAACAAAGTACTACACGCATGCTCCTGGGGGGGATAGATTGGTAGGAGAAGACCATCGCTCGTCCCCGACCTCCACTCATAAGGAAGACAATCAAAAAATAAATTATGCTCCGACTTCATCACATGACGGTTCACCATACATGTGTGCTACGGGAATCACAAACTTTAACACAAGTATTTCTACAAATCCACAGTTACTCACTAGCATGGCTCTAATATCACCATTTTTATATCTCAAAACAATTATAAGGAATCAAACTTCACATAGTATTCAACGCTCTTTATATGAAAGTTTTTATTATATCCCAATTGGATGCCCATCATATTAGGACTAGATTCATAACCTAAGAAAATTACCATGCTGTTTAGAGACTCGCAAAATAATATAAGTGAAGCATGAGAGTTCAACAATTTCTATAAAATAAAGCCACCACCGTGCTCTAAAAAGATATATGTGAAGCACTAGAGCAAATTTCCTAGCTCAAAAAATATAAGTGAAGCACATAGAGTATTCTAATAAGGTGTGTACATCAAGGATGATTGTGGCAAACTAAAAAGCAAAGACCCATATCATACAAGACGCTCCAAGCAAAACACATATCATGTGGTGAATTGTAATACGACTCACTATAGGGCGAATTCGAGCTCGGTACCCGGGGATCCTCTAGAGTCGACCTGCAGGCATGCAAGCTTAGATGCTTGGTTGTCCTTGAATATTACCTTGGGGTGACTTGGGCATCCCCAAGATTAGGCTTCCGCCATTCCTTATTCCCTTGTCCATCAAATCTTTACCCAAAACTTGAAACTTCATAACACAAAACTCAACAAGAAAACTCATGAGATCCATTAGTATAAGAAAATAAATCACCACTTTTTGGTACCGCTGTGAACTCATTCTTTATTAATATTGGTGTAATATCTACTGTATTCCAACTTCTCCATGGTTCATACCCCCCAATACTACCCATAGATTCATCAAAATAAGCAAACAACACATAGGAAACATAATCTGTCAAAAACAGAACAGTCTGTAGCAATCTGAAAACATCGTATACTTCTGTAACTCCAAAAATTCTAAAAAATTATAACAACAGAGGAAATTTCTATATCAATCTTGTGTAAAATTTTCAGAGTTTTTCCATGCTTCTGTGATATTTAGAAATTCTGGCAATGAGCGCAAAAGTTTCTGTTTTTCAGCAAGATCAAATCAACTATCACCATAGACCATCCCAAAGGTCTTGCTTCGCTCAAACACTAATTAAAACACCAAAACACAATTATTACAGAGGTAAGAATGTGTATTTATTGCAAAACATAACCAAAACCAAGAACATAAAAATAAAATTGGGTTGCCTCCCAACAAGTGCTATTGTTTAACGCCCCTAGCTTGGCATAAAACATAGATCTAGGTATTGTCATCTTTGGTATGCAAACCATAAGTAGACCTCATAATAGATTCATATGGCAACTTAATTTTATTTCTTGGAAAGTGTTCCATGCCCTTCCTTAACGGAAATTGAAATCTAATGTTTCATTTTTTCATATCAATAATTGCACTAATCGTTCTAAGGAAAGGTCTACCAAGAATAATAAGACATGTAGGATTGCAATCTATATCAAGACAATGAAATCTACGCGCACATAATTCCTATTTGCAATAATAAGAACCTCACTAATCCCTTCCATAGGTTTCTTAATAGTGGAATCCGCTAGATGCAAATTCAAAGAACAATTATCAAATTCACGGAAACCTAGCACATCACATAAAGTTTTTGGAACCGTGGAAACGCTAGCACCCAAATCACACAAAGCATGGCACTCATAATATTTAATTTTAATCTTAATAGTAGGTTCCCACTCATCATAAAGTTTTCTAGGAATAGAAACTTCCAATTCAAGCTTTTCTTCAAAAGACTTCATCATAACATCAACGATGTGTTTAGTAAAAGCTTAAGCATGAGGAGAATTCAATATGGATTGCAACAAGGAAATGCAATCTATCAAAGAACAATTATCATAATTAGAAATCCTTGAAATCCAAAAGAGTGGGTTCATTGCTACTTAAAGTTTTGACCTCTCCAATCCCACTTTTATCAATTTTTGCATTAAGATCTATAAACTCTGAATCATTGGGACGCCTTCTAGCTAAAGTTGACTCATCTCCAGTCCCATATTTATCAATATTTATATTAGAAAACAAAGATTCAATAGGATTCACACCAATCACTTTAAGATCTTCATCATCATTCTCACAAAAAACTAGAAGAACACGCTTTTACAAACCAATATTGCTTAGCACGCAGCCTAGCGGTTCTTTATTTACACTCATCAATAGAAATTTTAATAGCTTTCGGAGATTCATTAATAT
The DNA here is from genome assembly GCF_003073215.2 of Triticum urartu. Taxonomy (NCBI): domain Eukaryota; kingdom Viridiplantae; phylum Streptophyta; class Magnoliopsida; order Poales; family Poaceae; genus Triticum; species Triticum urartu. The sequence goes on from NC_053023.1 coordinate 247,646,534, forward strand.
AATTCTTGGGTGTCATAGATCTAATTATCAAAGAATCAATCTCAAGAGAAATTCTATCAACGTTCCTAGCCAAATCATCAATCTCGAGCAATTTTTCTTCAACCATAGCATTGATAACTTTTTGCGAATTAATAAATTCTTTAATATTATTATCAATACAATAGGGTATTTATTATAATTTCCATAAGAATTTTTGTAGGAATTACCATAATTATTAGAGGAATTACTAGGAAACGGCCTAGGGTTGAAATTACCTCTATATGCGTCATTACCAAAATTGTTCCTACCAACAAAATTCACATCCATAGAATCATTATTATTCTCAATCAAACTATACAAAGGCATATAATTAGGATCAATAGGAACACTCTTACTAGCAACCAATTTCATAAGTTCATCCATCTTTCCACTCAAGGTATCAATTTCTTCAATCACATGCACATTTTTACTAGTGGAAGATCTTTCGGTATGCGATTGAGAATAATTAGACATAATATTATATAGGAGTTTAGTAGCTTCTCCCAAAGTAATTTCCATAAAAGTACCTCCTGTGGCAGAATCTAAAAGATTTCTAGATGCAAAATTCAATCTAGCATAAAAAATATATGATCATCCATAAACTTAAACCATGAGTAGGGAAAATTCTCAGCATCAATTTCATCCTCTCCCAAGATTGTGCAACATGTTCATGATCAAGTTGCTTAAAATTCATAATATCTTTCCTAAGGGAGATGATCTTAGAGAGAGGAAAGTACTTGGAAATAAAAGCATCTTTACACTTATTCCATGAATCAATACTATTTTTAGGCAAAGATGAAAACCAAGTTTAGCGCGATCTCATAATGAGAACGGAAATAGCTTCAATTTAACGATATCATTATCCACATCTTTCTTCTTCATATCACACAACTAAACAAAAGTATTTATATGGGTTGCATCATCTTCACTAGGAAGGCCGGAAAATTGATCTTTCATAACAAGATTCAGCAAAGAACATTAATTTCATAAGATTCTGCACTAGTGGCGGGAGCAATCAGAGTACTAATAAAATCATTATTATTATTATTATTGGAAAAGTCACACAACTTGGTATTTTCTTGAGACATCGCGACAAAGCAAGCAATCTAACACACGAGCAACCAAAAAGCGAATGAAAAGACGAATGAAAGAAGGGCGAATAAAAAGGCACATCTTTTTGTGTTTTTCTAAAAATGTTTTAGAAGTGCGGAAGAGGAAAACGAGAGGCAAATGGAAAATAATGTAATGCAAGAGATGAGAGTTTATGTTGGGGTACTTGGTAGGCTTGATGTAGATCTCCCCGGCAATGGCGCCAGAAATTCTTCCTGCTATACTTGAGCTTGCGTTGGTTTTTCCCTTGAGGAGGAAAGCGTGATGCAGCAAATTAGAGATAAGTATTTCCCTCAGTTAAGAATCAAGTTATCAATCCAGTAGGAGATACATGCAAGTCTCCAATCTATGCACCTGCACAAACAATCAAACACTTGCACCCAACGCGATAAAGGGGTTGTTAATCCCTTCACGGTCACTTGCAAGGATGAGATCTGATAGAGATAGATATAAAAGATTACTAAAATGTTAAACAATATAAATGTAAATAAATTTCAGCAAGGTATTTTTGGGTTTTTTGGTTTATAGAACTGAAAATATATGATGGAAAATAGACTCGGGGGCCATAGGTTTCACTAGAGGCTTCTCTCTTGAAGGAAAATAATACAGCGGGTGAACAAATTACTGTCGCGCAATTGATAGAAAAGCGCAACATTATGACGATATCCAAGGTAATGATTATGAATATAGGCATCACGTATGTGTCAAGTACACCGACTCCTGCTTGCATCTACTACTATTACTTCATACATCGACTGCTATCGAGCATGCAGCTAGAGTAAAAGTTCATAAGAACAGAGTAACACCTTAAGTAAGATGACATGATGTAGAGGGAGAAACTCAAGCAATATGATGAAACCCCCATCTTTTTACCCTTGATGGCAACAATACAATACGCGCCTCTCTACCCCTACTTTGTCACTGGGTGAGGACATTGCAAGATTGAACCCAAAACTAAGCACCTCTCTCATTGCAAGAAAAACCAATCTAGTTGGCCAAACCAAACCGATAATTCAAAGAGAAATACAAAGATATCAAACCATGCATATAATAATTCAGAGAAGACTCAAGTAATATTCATAGATAATCTGATCATAAATACACAATTCATCGGATCTCAACAAACACACTGCAAAAGAATATTACATTGGATAGAACTCCAAGAACATCGAGGAGAACATTGTATTGAAGATCAAAGAGAGAGAAGAAGCCACCTAGCTACTAGCTATGGACCCGTAGGTTTGTGGTAAACTACTCATGCTTCATTGGTAGGGCAATAGAGTTGGTGTAGATGCCCTCCGTGATCGAATCCCCCTCCGACAGGATGCCGAAAAAGGCCCCAAGATGGGATCTCACGGAAATAGAGGCTTGTGGTAGAAGAAAAGTATTTTGGTGGATGCTTCTATTGGTTTGGGAATATTTCTGAATTTATAGGCCAAGAATTAGGGTTGGAGGAGCTCCGAGGGGCCCACAAGCCCTCAGGGCGCGCCCCTGAGGCTTGTGGCCGCCTTGGGACTCATTTGACTTCATCCTCCAAGTCCTACATGTGTCTTCTAGTCCAAGAAAAATCATCATAAAGTTTTATTCCATTTGGACTTCGTTTGATATTCCTTTTCTGTAAAACTCAAAAACAAGGAAAAACATAAACTTGCACTGGGCTCTGGTTAATATGTTAGTCCCAAAAATAATATAAAATAGCATAATAATGCATGTAAAACATCCAAAACAGATAATATAATAGCATGGAACAATAAAAAATTATAGACACGTTGGAGACGTATCACTTGTGTGCATGATGTTTAAGTTGTTAGCTTGTAAGCTTCCTACCGGATTGATAACATTGGTTATCTAACTAAGGGAAATACTTTTCTTTTGTTCTATTTCACCCTTCCTCTTTGGGGGAATCTCAACAAATCCTACGAGAGTCACAATTACCATTGAACTGGCACACTTGAGGTATACCATGATTCGAAGTTTCTCTACGCCCAATTTCTAGACTGTAGGCAAACACTTCTACTTTCAGTCTTTAATTCATGTGCTTTATTTTCAAGTCATTATTACTATCGTAGCAACCATCTCATCATATTTACTACACTGGTTTATTATCCTCTTGTAACATTAATAGCTTCTACAGAATCACATACAATTACTTGACACAAGAGCTATGACAACTTGTGTGTGATAGAAACATCACTCATAAATACTGTCCTCCACTCTTTGTTTAGACAATAACTATTTGGGATACTTACATGAAAGTGCTACACTCCCCCATGTGTCTTGCAGATCATCAAGTATTTTCTGGCGCCATTGTTGGTGAGTGAAGCACAGAGTATTTGATTCATAAATGTTCTGTATGTGCTGTTATTATAGATGCTTCCTGATACTGACAGGAGTTCTACTCGTTCTGGTAAGACTTATTTGCCAGATTACATTCCTTGTATTCCATTGGAGCTTTGAGCTCCATTATTAGAAAAACTACAAAACAATCAAACTATTGAGCTCAATATTTTGTTTGCAGAAATGATGATTACTCAAAAAACAATCTGTGAGGTAATATTGTTCTTCGTATATGGGCTCCAGATCTCGTATAATATATCCTACAAATTATGCTACTAAGTATTTCATTGACTATCCTCAAGTCAAAAGCATGCCTTTTCAGGGACTAAGGAAGAAGACCCTCAAGCACATCTTATGTTCTTTGATGCTTTATGGGGGACTTCTAAAATCAAAGATGTGTCCAGAGTATTTGTTTTATTGGAACTCTTCAAGTTCTCTTTGAAAGATAAGGTAGAACAGTGGTATAATATACTACAATATCACAACATAACTAGCTGGAAGATGTGTGCAGAGAAGTTTATGGCTAAATTTCCCCCTGCTCCAAAATTGTGAAACTTCAAAAAGATCTTACTTCTTTTGTTTAGGAAATCGGAGAGAGCCTATATGTAGCTTGGGGGAGACATTCTATTCTATTTGAATCTTTGCGCTAACCATGGTTTTGCTGAGTATGTTATACTCCATATATTCTATCATGGAATTAATGATGAATCTAAATCTTTCATTTATTTAAGTACAAGAGGATGCTTTATGTCCCTTACTCTATAAGAAGGAAAAGAATTAATAGAAAAAAATTATAACTGCTAGGGAGGAACGGAATATTGAGGAGCCTGTTAAATACACTGGAAAAATTTATCATGTTGAAGACATGGAGGAATTTAATAAGGTGCTTCAAGAAAAAGGTCAACGTATTGAACAAGTTATTCATGAAAAAGTGGATCTATTTAGTATCTATCCGTAGGAAGACGAGCTTAGAGAGACGATGAATAGGTTTAAGCACCATCAAGAGGGTTTCAATAGAGACCTAAGATTGTGTATTCATCACAATGAAAAGGTTATATCTTATCTTTTTGATAGATGGTTTATGTCATGTTGTGAACAATCTTGGTAAACATTCTCGCATGATAGAAACTCAATGATCACAAATTTCTAAAACTCATAAAATGATGCAGGACCTAAAAGGACCTGAGTGATATGAGAATGAACATGCCTTGAAGAGGAGAGGAAGTCGACAATAAACTCAAGAAGATGAACTCCTCAACAATAACAAGGACCAAGAAGAACCAGATCAACAAGATGCACATGGTAATGAGGAAGAAGGGGAGAATGATAAAGAAGTTGATTCTGACGCAGAGACCGTCGACGATAATAGCAATAAGAATGAAGAAGAGGCTGGGCGGGAGCATGATAGAATAGAAGAAACAACCATATAGAAGAGGAGCAAGCCTCCATATCCAACAAGAGGTGAGAGCAGTCAGGATTCGAAAGACAAAGATAAAGGTAAGGAGAAATAAAAAGAGAAAGGTAAAACAAAGAAAACTCTCCCTTACCCTAAGGCAGTTAGGCCAGCTTTGAATTATGAGTTATATGCTTCTCAGGCTGCAGATGAGAGTGGAATTAAATGGGACTTTTGGAGTTTCAGGACTTTTGGAGTTGTGCATAATAGGTCTATAATATTTTCTCCTTTTCCAGCCCAGAATTCCAGCTGCCGGCATTCTCCCTCTTCATGTAAACCTTGTAAAATAAGAGAGAAAAGGCATAAGTATTGTGACATAATGTGTAATAACAGCCCATAATGCAATGAATATCGATATAAAAGCATGATGCAAAATGGACGTATCACCTGGCGAGTTCATCATTGCTCGCACACCAAGATCAGCCGGCCCCTCCTTCACCTCCAACCACAACAGCCCACCGACTCTATCGCACCCCTTCGCGTGTCACGCGCCACCAGAGGCGACCGAGGCACCTCATCAACACCAACCTGTCGGGTCCCCGGCATTTCAGCTGCACCTCTGTCTCTAGTCTCCACCGCTCGATTGAGCACCGTGCCTTGGAAGGAGACTATCTTGCCAATGAGTCCTCGGTGGCCAGCTCGGATAGGGCCCAGAACTGTTCCTGTGAAGGGGGGACGACCATCGCAAGGCTTCCAACATGTCCTCACCTACGGCAGGCCAGAGGAGGGTCGTCGCCGTAGTATCCACCAGGCTATCAGCGCGCAGCAAGCTAGTAAGCTACTAGTTCCGACCGCCTAGCGATTTAAACGCGATGAATATCACTAGTTTAGCTGCTGGTTGCGTTTGTACGTGTTGTGGCCCATCTTGCGGCATGATATTTGCAATCGTGAGAGCTAAGTGGGATCCCACGTGTGCGCATATAATTTGTATAAGTTGTGACGGGTTGACTTGTTATTCCCACCAAACTTAGTGGGATCAAGTGGGCTAAAGGTGGGACTCCCATGCATAGTCCTACTTGCAGCCTGATATGCTTCCTTCTTGAAAGATATAATGAATCTTCAAGTTTCTTTGCATGTAATTGACATATTGAAGTTTCCTACTTTTGCAAAGTTTATGCGTGATATTATTAAAAATAAAAGAAGCATGAATTTAGAAGAACAGGTTGCCATGATAAGGAAGTACCCCTTTGAGGACAAGATATCGGCTAAACTCGGAGATCCAGGTATAACGATGAAATCTTGTTCCATAGGTAACATAGATATAAACAATGTTCTTTGTGATATTGGAGCTGGAGTAAGCATTATGCCTCTAACACTTTACCACAAGTTGAATTTAGGGGAATGCATCCTGATGGGAATAACTTTGTAGATGGCTGACAAGTCTATGGAGAAACTGATAGGAGTAGCCGAAGACATGCTCTTGAGATTAGACAGACACATTATTCCTACTGATTTCATTGTACTTGATATTCCTAAAGATGAAAAATATCTATTATTCTCGGGAGATCGTCTTTTGATACACAGGTGCAGCTCCGGGCTGTGTTGATTGAGGGAGTCCTGGATTAGGGGGTCCTCGGGTGTCTGGGCTGTGTAATACGGGCCGGACTAACGGGCGGTGAAGATATAAGGTAGAAGGCCTTCCCCCGTGTCCGGATAGGACTCACCTATGCGTGGATGGCAAGATTGGTGTCCAGATGTATAATTTCCTTCTTCTGCAAGCCGACTCTGTGCAACCCTAGGCCCCTCCGGTGTCTATATAAACCAGAGGGTTTAGTCCGTAGAGATCATGAGAATTCATATAAGCTAGACATCTAGGGTTCTAGCCATTACGATCTCGAGGTAGATCGACTCTTGTAACCCCTATACACATCAAAACAATCAATTAGGATGTAGGGTTTTACCTCCATTAAGAGGGCCTGAACCTGGTTAAACATCATGTTCCCTGTGTCCCTTGTTACCTTCGATCCCCAGGCGCACAGTTCGGGACCCCCTACCTGTCGCAGGATTTCCGTGGCCAGCTATGGGACGGGGCGGCCCCTTGTTGGTTCGGCGGGGGGATGGCACGTTGCATAAAGATCAGACCAGTGTACGACCGTGCGACAGAGAGCACACAATCGATTTACCCAGGTTTGGGCTGCCGCGAGGCGTAAGAACCTAATCCTGCTTTAGTGGATTGATGGAAGAATGAATGTGGGGGCGTGTAGTACACTTGCCCGACAAGGTTTTCCCGAGGCGACTACGTGTATGTGGTGGCTTGTGGTTGTCAACTTTCTAACCTTCTAACCCCTCCTACGAGTGCCATGGGCCTCCTTTTATAGATTAAGGGGTCACCACAATGGTAAAAGTGGTCATTATCCACTAATATGATAGCAAACAGTGCTATCATACCTAACTCTGCGGGCTGACATGGTGCATTAAATGCACCGCTTAGTGTCACATCACTGGGCGCCCGGCAAGGCCTGCTAGGCTATCTCACCAACTCCACTCTTGCTCTCTTGACACGTCGCAGGACGAGTGTCATCTGTAGGCTTCTCTATAGGAAATGGCTGCCATGTGGCGAATGGCCGCCACTTAATCACCTTGCGGCTTGACAGCTCACTGATTGACGATGTGGCTCGTGCTTTGAGCGGTAGGTTGGGCGGTTCTACCCCTGCGGACCCCGGCAGGCTCTACTGGGGGGGGGGCTTTGTTGCTTGCTTTGGGTGGTGGCCTCGCCCCTTGCCGGGCTCACCTGCCCGGCAAGGGAGGCCCTTCACTTGTCGATACCTTGCTCGTCAGGCTCAATCCTTGGTCCATTTGAGTTGCATGTTGGTCCTTCAAATCTCTTGGTTCTCCAATCTCTGTTTTAATCTTGGCTTGTCCGTGCATGATTCAGGGGAAAATATCTGCCCCATATATTTTCCCCGACATAAGCCCCCGGGCCTGAGCCATATGTGTCGGTGGCACGTTGGTCTAGGCCCCAAATAGTGCGTGGACACGTGGCGGGAGAGGGCCGTGACGGTTTGCCACGGTGACTAGTCAATCCAACGTTCACCTTGCACAATTACTGTGCGTCGTGGGGTGGTTGTAATTAGAGTAAAACAGTAACTTTCTGAAGCGTCGCGCCTCTGCCCCACTTTCTTGCCCTCTTAAGAGCAGAGAAAATCGGAACAACACGATTCATCCGACTCCCGCCCCGCCCCTCCACCTTCTTCCTCCGCAAGCCAAATGGCAGTTCCCTATATTTCTTCTCCTTCCGCTGCCATCCTCCCCAATGAATCCTTCTCACGTTGCCGCAACGATGGGGAAGAAGCCCACGGATAAGAAGAAGTCGACGACTGCGGCGAAGGAGCCCACCACCGAGGGGAGAAAAAGATCGGCGGAGCTGAACAAGAAGCGGAGCACGGATGTCGTCTTCCTTCCGTCCACCTTGAGCAGCCCCGTGCTTCAGGTGAAGTACAGATACTTGTGGGGTAGGCCCATTGAGAAAGGGCACGGAGCGCCCGTGGTCTTTGCAGCGGCGATGTGAATCCCCCCAATTCTTATCGGTTCTTTGCCGTTCATCTGTGGTATTTGCCCTCCTTTTTCTGAATTCTTTGAGGCAATCATGAACATCTACGGTTTTCACCTCCTTGACTTCATGCCAAATGGCAATCTTTGCACATTTGTGTGAGAATTTCAGTGGGGTGAAGCCCAATGTGGATTTGTTCCGGCATTACTTTGTCCCACAGGTGGAGAGCAAAGTTAACTGTTCTGGGATCATCAGTTGGATTCCCCGGTCGAAGAAGGATTACCTCCCTGGGTACCAATGCGACAGATGGTACGAATGGAGAGGGGATTGGTGCTGGATTCAGGACAAGGAAGCCCCTGAGTTTTGTGAAGCGCGGCAAGAGTGCGTCGAGCGCGGCAAGGAGAGCGCCAAGGGCCTTTTAGAGGACAGGTTGCGCCCGACAATTAATAGGATAATCCGCCTGGTGGCTGCCGGGCTAACCATCAAGCATGTGGGGGCACATTTCCTCATCCGTCGCATCTCACCGCTGGAGGAAAGGGATAGGCCTGCATGGCTATATGGCGACGTGGCGGATAGGATGAGACTGTTGCCGGGGCTGACCAATAACTTGTCGGCCATGGTTGGTTGTGCGACCAACTATTTTGTCTCTTTGAGATGTTCAAGCTCCCAACATTCATCATCCCCCTGAACATCAACTCTTCCCATGATCAGATACTGAATTGGATGCCGGAGTGCAATGCTGAGGGAGTGTCGGGCACTTGGCAGCTCACTTCCCTTGATGAAGAGCTCCAGTGGCTGAACCTTGGTGGAGAAGGCCACCAGGGATGAAGGGGAGATGTATAAACGCACCTCAGCTGCATAGGCAGCGTACATTCTAAAGAGGGTCACGAAAGACAAGGATGCCCGCCGCGCAGAGATGGAAAAGGCCGCAAAGGCCGGAAAGAGCAAATGGAAGGCTGGCAACGAAATCTCTTCCTAGGGCGGCAGTGAGACACAAGCCACAAAGGATGCTGCCGGGAGAGAGCTTGTCGGGGATAACTTTTCCGGGCTAGATGCTCTAGCCATGGCAGAAACATAGCTCCAGGAGGGAGAGGAGGACAAGCGGGAGGAGGGCATGGCAGCGGCCCCCGAAGAGGATTGGCTTGCGGTGGGGCTGCAAGCCCCCACGCCAGACCTAGACCAGCGCACCCGTAGGCGCGCCGCCGGTCGAGGAGTGGCGTCCTCCAACCTGGTCCCTCCCACCAAGAAGTTGAAGAAGATCTCCACCAAGTCTTCCAAGGCCGAGTTGGCGTGCCGTCAATCCCCTCACCTTGCTCAGGCTAAGGCACCTTCTGCCAAACGGTCGGTGGTCATGGAGGCGGAGTCCATCTCTTGTTCTTTCTCGAGTTCCTCGTAGAGCTCATCTCCCCCGGAGCCCTTGGTGCCACAGTGAGTGTCCAAGCTGTCAGGAAGCTCCACCATTCCATCTCTAAAGAGAGGACGAGAGTCTCGTCCTCCCACGGAGTTCAATTTGAACTCCATGCTCATTGTGGAAGAGTAAGGTGGATTTCTCTTTGTGATAAATTTGTTCTTTGGCGGATTTGAATTCTTTTGCTGACTGACCTCTTGTTCTTGTTGTCGCCGGCAGGGAAATAGAAGAGGAGACAGAGACTCTCATCCATCACTCCAGGAGGAAACTCCGGCGCCTCGGGTTACTGGAGGGTAACAAGGGCTCGGCTTCGGTGGGGAAGGATGCAGAAGACCCCGTGTTGAGCCCCCAGCCCAGCCCCCAGCACAAGAGCAAAGACTTGGCCCCACCCACCGGAGGAGACAATCCTTCTGCCCCTTCGTGCGGAGGAGGGGGCGAGGTAATTCAGGACGAGCCCCCTCTGTAGGAGAACAAGTCCCCCGCCGCTCAAGCCAAAGATGTCATCATGGAATCCCCCGCGGCAGAGACAACATAGAAGACTTCCAGGTCTTCCCCAGCAGAGGGCGAGGTTTGTGACCCGGCAACGACTGTTGCCGGGGAAACAGAGACCCCTGCCCGGCAAACTTCTCCAGGTATCCAGCTTAACCCTTCTTCCTTTTCATATTCTGGCTGCCTGCATTGGTTTCTTCATTTGCATCGAGATTTCCATTCCCTTGTTTGTTCACTAGCCCTTTTCATCTGCACCCCCCAGGCCGAACAACCAGACTTGTTGGTGGTGGTGGCGGACATAGGGAGGTCTGCCGCAGATGAAGCGGTGAAGGTCGCGGCTACTGAGGGGTAGGATCTGGCTGCCAGGGGAGCACAAGGTTCCTTGGCGGAGCATCCCATGGACAACACCTTAGCGGAGGAAGTGGTCATCGAGGCGAAGATTCCTCTTCAAACCATGGGTCCACTTCCTTCTATTGCTAATGCCCTGTCTTTTTATTCGAACACACTGGCCGTGGGGCTATTGCTGCCCGACATCGGAGCCCCCGGCCCATCCTTGAAAGATGCAGAGCTTGATGAAGAGCTCTAGCGCCTTCTGGCCCCTCTACATGTAGGAGGCGTGGAAGTCGGTGACTTAGCTGCCATCACCGTGGATTTGTCCTTCATGGAGTCCATGGCGGCTGGTGTGAAGGATATGCAGGCCCTAGAAGTGGAAGAAGCTCAAGGAACAGCGTGAATCTGCCGACATAGTGGACGAGAGGTTGAAGGACAAGTGCCGATTGCTGCGTGAATGGCATGACAAGTAGTTCAAGGCACTCATGAGGCAGCAAGAGACCCTCCATACGACGAATGAGGATATCATGGATCGGGAGGGGCGCCTAGCGGACCACAAAGCATCCTTGGGTGCTAGGGAGTGGGAGATCTCCCTTCGAGAGGAAAATCTTGAAGCTACCCTCCACGCCAAAGATGATAGTTTGGAGGCCTTGGTGCAGCAACACACCAAAGAACTGAAGGACGAGCATGGGGTTGCTCTGGATACTCTTGATACTGAACACGCTGCCCAGCTAAAGAAGCTTGTTGAAGATCTGGATGCCACGTCTTCCGCCAAGGCCGAGCATGATCGGCAGGTAGCCAAACCGAAGGGAGACCTTGCCGGAAGCGCCAAGGAGGTGGAGGTACTCAAAGAAGAGGCACGGCAAGCAGAGCTTCGCTTAGCGGACATGCAGTCGTAGCTCTCCTCCAAGGCCCAAAGCCTCGAGGCCGCCAACAACAATATCTCTGACATGAAGGCAAGGATCGACTCGCTGGAGCAGTCGACGGAGTCCCTCGAATCTCAACAGAAGCTGCTGTCCAAGGACTTGGAGACTGCCAAGCGCCTCCGGCAAGATGCAGAGGACAGGCTGAAGAACTTGGTCAACATGAACAACCTCTGGATCAAGAGCATGGTTGATGTTGCAGAGCGTCTTGGCGCCCAGGCTACGACGATGGGCGTGGACGGCCCAGTCTACTCAGCCAGCACGTAGGAGGTCCTGAGCATCAAGCTGGGGATCTTCTTTGACGAGCTGGTTGATAATTTGAAGGCGCATGAAGAGGAGAGGGCCGAACGCTTCACGACCGAGTCATGGAGGCTCGCCTGCGACACCCTTTTCATGGTCCTGAGCAACATCGCCTACCGCCACCCAGAGCTTGATCTTGGCGACGGCTTCAAGAAGCCGCCAACGGGTGCTGACGTTGCCTCTGCTGAGATGAAGGCCGCCCCCTTGCCGACAGGGTTCTCCGCGTTTAAGTTATTCCTTCTGGTCCTATAATAGAACATGACGTATATTTTGTGTTTAGTCGTTTTATCTCTAGTGTTTGTGTGAAGCTAATACTCCTAGCTAGATCTTTAAGTGCGCGTTTATCCCTCTAAACTGTATATGCTGGTGTTCGTATGATTAATTCCTATGCATGCTCTGGATGCCTGCCGATATCATATTGCCATGATTGTCGTAAGGGTCCGGCCCTTAACAGTCATCTTGGCGTGGATGTGTCTCGGCAGGTTTTTCCCAAGTAGCTCTCAACGCAGCCTCTCGTCCTGCGAGCGTGGCTCTGGACAGGACGATGGAGCAATCGAAGAAACTATCCAAGGTTCCATCACACGAGGGATTTCATGATACAAACACTTACTGGAGTTAAGGGATAAATGACTGTAGGAATCTGAAATGCATCAAATAGAAGCGATAACATGGACTTAGCTTTCGTCTCGAGCTTCCTTTTCGGTCTGCCGGGCCGCGCGCGTTCGACGCGTCCGCGGCGCCGGGAGAAACAGTAGGCGATCCGAAGGTGTCCTCGTTCCCGGCAAGGATCGTCATATTTCTCTCATAGCTGGAGGGCATAGGGGCACAATGTTGGGCTTCGCTGGTCCACCTTCCTTTTGCTCCCCTCCCCCTTTTGGAGTCAGTACAACGGCTGCCGTCGCATGGGCTGTGTCAGTGCAGGCAACCTCGTCGAAGTAGCCTTGCCGAGGCATCAATCGACAGACTCATACCAGCATTCTACTCAGGATCACCCACGGTGGGGAAGATGCTGGACCGAGCTTCGCGTGGTAATCATCGATGACGCCAAGGTCAAAGCAACTCGACTGCCGATGGGGCGGAGGGATAGGAAGGAGGGAGCTCAGGCCCACGCGTCTCGTGCCCTTTTCTTCGGACAATGTTTGGATGGCGATAATGCCATACGAGCCGTCGGGGTAAACCCATTGCCATCAGTCACGGTCTCGTTCGTGACCGTTGCCATGGTAAATCTTGAAGAGCAGCAATGCGGCGCGAGGGTGGATCTCCCCCCGTTCCGTTTTTGCACCTCCGCGGGCGCCACGGTAGGTGGCATTGCCGAGGACGGAGGTGTCAATGAAGATGAGCTGTGGTGTACCCTTTCAGGGTCACACAAGCGCTCCCCCTACCTGGCACGCCAAAGATGTCGCGGGATTTCCGCGGCCACCTATGGGACCGGGTGGCCCCTTGTTGGTTCGGCGGGGGGACGACGCATTGCACAAAGAGTAGACCAGCGTACGACCGCGCAACAAAGAGCACACAATCGATTTACCCAGGTTCAGGCCGCCGTGAGGCGTAAGACTCTACTCCTGCTTTAGTGGATTGATGGAAGAATGGACGTGGTAGTACACTTGCCCGGCAAGGTTTGACCGAGGCGACTACGTGTATGTGGTGGCTTGGGGTTGTCAATTTTCCAACCTTCTAATCCTTCCTACGAGTGCCATGGGCCTCCCTTTATAGATTAAGGGGTCAACACAGTGGCAAAGTGGTCATTATCCACTGATATGATAGCAAACAGTGCTATCAAAACTAACTCTGCGGGCTGACAGGGTGCATTAAATGCACCGCTTAGTGTCACATCATTGGGCGCCTGACAAGGCCTGCCGGGCTATCTTGCCAGCTCCGCTCCTGCTCTTTTGACACGTCGCAGGAAGAGTTTCATCTGTAGGCTTCTCTATAGGAAATGGCTGCCATGTGGTGAATGGCCGCCACTTAATCACCTTGCGACTTGACACCGCACTAATTGACGACGTGGGTCGTGCTTTGAGTGGTAGGTTGGGAAGTTCTGCCCCCGCGGACCCTGGCAGGCTCTGCCCGGGGGGGGGGGGGGGGGGCTTTGTTGCTTGCTTTGGGTGGTGGCCTCGCCCCTTGCTGGGCTTGCCTGCCCGGCAAGGGAGGCCTTCACTTGTCGACACCTTGCTCCTCAGGCTCAATCCTTGGCCATCTGAGATGCATGTTGGTCCTTCAAATCTCTTGGTTCTCCAATCTCTGTTTTAATCTTGGATTGTCCGTGTGAGGGAGTCCCGAATTAAGGGGTCCTCGGGTGTCCGAACTGTTAGACATGGGCCAGACTAATGGGCTACATAGATACAAGACAAAAGACTCTCTCCCGTGTCCGGATGGGACTCTCCTTGGCGTGGATGGCAAGGCTAGTGTTCGGATATGAAGATTCCATTCTCTGTAACCCACTTTGTACAACCCTAGTCCCCTCCGGTGTCTATATAAACCGGAGGGTTTAGTCCGTAGAGGCAATCATAATCTGACAGGCTATACTTCTAGGGTTTTAGCCATTACGATCTCGTGGTAGATCAATTCTTGTAACCCTCATACTCATCAATATCAATCAAGCAGGACGTAGGGTATTACCTCCATCAAGAGGGCCTGAACCTGGGTAAAACTTCGTGTCCATTGTCTCCTGTTACCATCAACCTTAGATGCACAGTTCGGGACCCCCTACCCGAGATTCGCCGGTTTCGATGGCTCCATCCAGCATCTGCAACGATGCTGCCCTAGGGGAGTCTTTTCTCCCCGGCCAGATCTTCGTATTTGGCGGCTTCACACTGCAGGCCAAATCTCTTGGCCATCTAGAGCAGATCGACAGCTACGCCCCAGGTCACCATATTAGTTTTGGAAACTTGGATTATGTCGCTGATATCTGAGGAGACTTGATCTTCCAAGGATTCGCGCCCTCAATCTCCGCTCTGGCCTTAGATCCAGAGTGTATCGCCAGGTCCAAAGACGGGCTCCCTGAGCTCGCCGGACTGTCTACGGCCACTGAGCCCATTGTGGGAGAGCCAGGGGAGGTTGGGTCGCTGGCAACCATCATGGAGCCATACCCTTCTCCGAACGCGGGCTCCGAATCCTCGGAGTCAGCATCGCATGAGTTCATCCAAGGAGTCTCCCTCTCGCCGCACTCCACGGACTCTCTTCTCTTGGGACAAACCTCGCTTTTAAGCGAGGCCCTAGACCTAACGCGATCCCTTGTCATTACAAAGGAGCAACGTCCGAACTGTGCCCAGCCCGGACTACGGGCTGAGAGCAGGGAATTTTACGTCCCACTCACCACCCACTTTATAGCCACTATCAAGAACTTAGCAGACATGCTTGATTATGACTCTGAAAACATCGACGATATGGACGACGATGCTGGAGAAGAGGAGGCCCAAAACCCGCCGTTTACCGGACGCTGGACGGCCACCTCCCCGTATGACGTATACAAGGTGGATACACCCAAAGAAGCTAACGGCGATGACAAAGAAGACCCAGTCGAGGATAAACCTCCCGAGATACAACCAAAGCACCTACGGCGCCGCCCTAAATCACGCCGCAACAAAGACAATAATACCGGCACGAGAGACAACAACACTTTGGATGATGCCGAAGACCAAGAAAACCCCGTCGAGCAAAACTCTGAACAAGACGATCGGGAGGATGGGCAAGATAGCCCTAATGAATAGGCTGCAAACAAAGACTCGGAGGACAGTAATTACCTTCCACCCTCCGAGGATGAGGTGAGCCTCGGCAACGAAGCCTTTATCGTGATTGAGGAACCTCTCGAGCAGGAGCGCTTTAAGCAACAGCTAATAGCCACTACAAGGAGCCTAAAAAAGAAGCAGCAACAGCTTCTAGCTGATCAAGATCTGCTCAACGATAGATGGACTAATGTCCTGGTAGTAGAGGAATACGGCTTGAAGCCCCCAACCAAAAGTTACCCGAAGCGTAAACTGCTACCTCAATTCGATGACGAGGCACTTGAGCCCATACCATCAGCGCGTAATGCGGCTGATCGACCACCACGTGGCCGGGACAAAACGACAACTCAGTCCGAACACCATCCCGTCCTAACTCACCATAAAGGTAGAGATAAAACAGCTCGGGGATACACATATGACATGCGGCAGGAACTAAAGAATAAAGCAGGTCAGGCCAGATCGATCTACGGATCGCGAGGGCATGCCCTGACGCGCGGCGACGACTATCAAGCCGAACACGGCAAGCACAATCACGTCCGGGCCAAAAACCGTAGACGGAGTCCATCCGAACTAGGACACGATCTGGCCCGATATAGTGGCGCCGCACACCCCCTGTGCTTCATTGATGAAGTAATGGAACATGAATTCCCAGAAGGGTTCAAACCCGTGAAAATCGAATCATATGATGGAACCACAGACCCCGCAGTATGGATTGAAGACTTTCTTCTCCACATTCATATGGCCCACGGTGATGATCTTCATGCCATCAAATACCTCCCACTAAAACTCAAGGGGCCAGCTCGGCACTGGTTGAACAGCCTGCCTGAAAATTCCATTGGCAGCTGGGAAGACTTGGAAGACGCCTTCCACAATAACTTCCAAGGTACATATGTCCGGCCTCCGGATGCCGATGACCTAAGTCACATTATCCAGCAGCCCAGGGAGTCAGCCAGGAAGCTTTGGACTAGGTTCTTAATTAAAAAGAACTAAATTGTCGATTGTCTGGATGCCGAAGCCCTTGCGGCCTTTAAACATAGCATCCGAGACGAATGGCTCGCCCGCCACCTCGGACAAGAAAAACCAAAATCCATGGCAGCCCTTACCGCTCCGATGACCCGCTTTTGCGCGGGAGAGGACAACTAGCTCGCTCGTAGAAGCAACAACACCAGTGATCTAGGCACTTCCGAAGTTCGAGACAGCAACGACAAGCCACGGCGCAATAAACACAAGCGTCGAAATAGTAATGAAGGAACGCAAGACATGGCGGTAAATGCTGGATCCAGTGGCTCCAAACCCGGTCAACGGAAAAAACAATTCAAGGCAAACAGAGACGGACCATCCAATCTAGACAAGATACTAGATCGACCCTGCCAAATTCATGGCACCCCTGATAAACCAGCCAATCATACCAACAGAAGCTATTGGGTGTTCAAACAAGCCGGCAAGCTTAATGCCGAACACAAGGGGAAGGGGCCGCCCAGTGACAGCGATGACGAAGAGACTCGCCAACCGAACACCGGGGGTCAGAAGGAATTTCCCCCCGAAGTAAAAACAGTAAACATGGTATACGTGACACACATCCCTACGGGGAAGCGCTAATGCGCACTATGGACGCCTTCGCCATAGAGCCGGTCGCCTCAAAATGTAGCCAATGGGAGGCTTGCCTGATCACTTTTGATCGCAAAGACCACCCAGCCAGTATCTGTCACGAAGGTTCGGCAACTCTGGTCCTCGACCCGATTATTGACGGGTTCCACGAAAGTCCTTATGGACGGTGGCAGTAGCCTTAATCTACTCTACCAGGACATTGTCCGCAAAATGGGCATTGATCCTTCAAGAATCAATCCCACCACAACTTCCTTCAAGGGAGCAGTACCCGTCATAGAAGGTCACTGCTGTTGGGGAACGTTGCAGAAAACAAAAATTTTCCTACGGTTTCACCAAGATCCATCTAGGAGTTCATCTAGCAACGAGTGATTAGATGCATCTACGTACCTTGTAGATCGCGAGCGGAAGCGTTCAAAGAACGGGGATGATGTAGTCGAACACGACGTGATCCAAATCACCGATGATCTTAGCACCGAACGGACGATGCCTCCGCGTTCAACACACGTACGGAACGGATGACGTCTCCTCCTTTCTTGATCCAGCAAGGGGGGAAGAGAGGTTGATGAAGATCCAGCAGCACGACGGCGTGGTGGTGGATGCAGGGCGTCACAGTAGCAGGGCTTCGCCTATACTACGAGAGAGAGACGTAACGGGGAGAGAGGGAGCACCAAAGGCTGAGGTATGAAGTCCTCCCTCTCCTCAACTATATATAGGAGGGCCAAGGGGGGTGGTGCGCAGCCTAGGAGATCCAATCTCCTAGGTGCGGCGGCCAGGGGAGGTTTCCCTCCCCCCCAAGGCACTCAGGGGTGCCTTCCACTAGTGGGACTCCTCCCATATGGAAACCCTAGGCGCATGGGCCTATAGGGGCTGGTGCCCTTGGCCCATATAGGCCAAGGCGCACCCCCTACAGCCCATGTGGCCCCCCGGGATAGGTGGCCCCACCCGGTGGGTCCCGGTGGTCACATACCGATAACCCCGAAACTTGTCCCGATGGCCGAAACAGCACTTCCTATATATAATTCTTTACCTCCGGACCATTCCGGAACTCCTCGTGACGTCCGGGATCTCATCCGGGACTCCGAACAACATTCGGGTTACTGCATATCTTCACAACCCTAGCGTCACCGAACCTTAAGTGTGTAGACCCTACGGGTTCGGGAGACATGCAGACATGACCGAGACGTTCTCCGGTCAATAACCAACAGCGGGATCTGGATACCCATGTTGGCTCCCACATGCTCCTCGATGATCTCATCGGATGAACCACGATGTCGAGGATTAATCAACCCCGTATACAATTCCCTTTGTCAATCGGTATGTTACTTGCCCGAGACTCGATCGTCGGTATCCCAATACCTTGTTCAATCTCGTTACCGGCAAGTCACTTTACTCGTACCGTAATGCATGATCCCGTGATCAACCACTTGGTCACCTTGAGCTCATAATGATGATGCATTACCGAGTGGGCCCAGTGATACCTCTCCGTTATATGGAGTGACAAATCCCAGTCTCGATCCGTGTCAACCCAACAGACACTTTCGGAGATACCTGTAATTGCACCTTTATAGTCACCCAGTTACGTTGTGACGTTTGATACACCCAAAGCACTCCTACGGTATCCGGGAGTTACACGATCTCATGGTCAAAGGAAAAGATACTTGACATTGGAAAAGCTCTAGCAAACGAACTACACGATCTTTGTGCTATGCTTAGGATTGGGTCTTGTCCATCACATCATTCTCCTAATGATGTGATCCCGTTATCAATGACATCCAATGTCCATAGCCAGGAAATCATGACTATCTGTTGATCAACGAGCTAGTCAACTAGAGGCTTACTAGGGACATATTATGGTCTATGTATTCACACGTGTATTACGATTTCCGGATAATACAGTTATAGCATGAATAAAGACAATTATCATGAACAAAGAAATATAATAATAATGCTTTTATTATTGCCTCTAGGGCATATTTCCAACAGTCTCCCACTTGCACTAGAGTCAATAATCTAGTTACATTGTGATGAATCGAACACCCATGGAATTCTGGTGTTGATCATATTTTGCCCTAGGGAGAGGTTTAGTCAACGGATCTGCTACATTCAGGTCCGTATGTACTTTACAAATCTCTATGTCTCCATTTTGAACATTTTCATGAATGGAGTTGAAGCGACGCTTGATGTGCCTTGTCTTCTTGTGAAACCTGGGCTCCTTGGCAAGTGCAATAGCTCCAGTGTTGTCACAAAAGAGTTTGATTGGCCCCGACGCATTGGGTATGACTCCTAGGTCGGTGATGAACTCCTTCACCCATATTGCTTCATGTGCTGCCTCCGAGGCTGCCATGTACTCCGCTTCACATGTAGATCCCGCCACGACGCTCTGTTTGCAGCTGCACCAGCTCACTGCTCCACCATTCAACATATACACGTATCCGGTTTGTGACTTAGAGTCATCCAGATCTGTGTCGAAGCTAGCGTCGACGTAACCCTTTACGACGAGCTCTTCGTCACCTCCATAAACGAGAAACATTTCCTTAGTCCTTTTCAGGTACTTCAGGATATTCTTGACCGCTGTCCAGTGTTCCTTGCCGGGATTACTTTGGTACCTTCCTACCAAACTTACGGCAAGGTTTACATCAGGTCTGGTACACAGCATGGCATACATAATAGAACCTATGGCTGAGGCATAGGGGATGATACTCATCTATTCTATCTCTTCTGCCGTGGTCGGGCATTGAGCTGAGCTCAATCTCACACCTTGCAAAACAGGCAAGAACCCTTTCTTGGACTGATCCATTTTGAACTTCTTCAAAATCTTATCAAGGTATGTGCTTTGTGAAAGACCTATGAGGCGTCTTGATCTATCCCTATAGATCTTGATGCCTAATATATAAGCAGCTTCTCCAAGGTCCTTCATTGAAAAACTCTTATTCAAGTAGGCCTTGATGCTGTCCAAGAGTTCTATATCATTTCCCATCAAAAGTATGTCATCTACATATAATATGAGAAATGCTACAGAGCTCCCACTCACTTTCTTGTAAACGCAGGCTTCTCCATAAGTCTGCGTAAACCCAAACTCTTTGATCATCTCATCAAAGCGAATGTTCCAACTCCGAGATGCTTGCACCAGCCCATAAATCGAGCGTTGGAGCTTGCACACCTTGTCAGCATTCTTAGGATCGACAAAACCTTCCGGCTGCATCATATACAACTCTTCCTTAAGGAAACCATTAAGGAATGCCGTTTTGACGTCCATTTGCCATATCTCATAATCGTAGAATGCGGCAATCGCTAACATGATTCGGACGGACTTTAGCTTCGCTACCGGTGAGAAAGTCTCATCGTAGTCAATTCCTTGAACTTGTCGATAACCCTTAGCGACAAGCCGAGCTTTATAGATGGTCACATGACCATCCGCGTCTGTCTTCTTCTTGAAGATCCATTTATTTTCTATGGCTCGCCCTTCAACGGGCAAGTCAGTCAAAGTCCATACTTCGTTTTCATACATGGATCTTATCTCGGATTTCATGGCTTCTAGCCATTTGTCGGAATCCGGGCCTGCCATCGCTTCTTCATAGTTCGAAGGTTCACTGTTGTCTAACAACATGATTTCCAAGACAGGGTTGCCGTACCACTCTGGTGCGGAACGTGTCCTTGTGGACCTTCGAATTTCAGTAGGAGCTTGATCAGAAGTATCTTGATCATCATCAATAACTTCCTCTCTAGTCGGTGCAGGCGCCTCAGGAACATTTTCTTGAGTTGTGCCATTTTCCGGTTCAAGAGGTAATACTTCATCAAGTTCTACCTTCCTCCCACTTACTTCTTTCGAGAGAAACTCTTTCTCCAGAAAGGATCCATTCTTAGCAACAAAAGATCTTGCCTTCGGATCTGAGGTAGAAGATATACCCAATGGTTTCTTTAGGGTATCCTATGAAGACGCATTTTTCCGATTTGGGTTCGAGCTTCTCAGGTTGAAGTTTCCTGACATAAGCATCGCATCCCCAAACTTTTAGAAACGACAGCTTAGGTTTCTTCCCAAACCATAATTCAAACGGTGTCGTCTCAACGGATTTCGACGGAGCCCTATTTAAAGTGAATGCGGCAGTCTCTAAAGCATAGCCCCAAAAAGATAACGGTAAATCGGTAAGAGACATCATAGATCGCACCATATCTAATAGAGTGCGATTACGACGTTCGGACACACCATTACGCTGAGGTGTTCCAGGCGGCGTGAGTTGTGAAACTATTCCACATTTTCTTAAGTGTGTGCCAAATTCGTGACTCAAGTATTCTCCTCCACGATCTGATCGTAGAAACTTGATTTTCCTGTCACGTTGATTCTCAACTTCACTCTGAAATTCTTTGAACTTTTCAAAGGTTTCAGACTTGTGTTTCATTAAGTAGACATACCCATATCTACTTAAGTCATCAGTGAGGGTGAGAACATAACGATAGCCACCGCGAGCCTCAACACTCATTGGACCGCACACATCAGTATGTATGATTTCCAATAAGTTGGTTGCTCGCTCCATTGTTCCTGAGAACGGAGTCTTGGTCATTTTACCCATGAGGCATGGTTCGCACGTGTCAAATGATTCATAATCAAGAGACTCCAAAAGTCCATCTGCATGGAGCTTCTTCATGCGTTTGACACCTATGTGACCAAGGCGGCAGTGCCACAAGTATGTGGGACTATCATTATCAACCTTACATCTTTTGGTATCCACACTATGAATATGTGTAATATTACGTTCGAGATTCATTAAGAATAAACCATTGACCATCGGAGCATGACCATAAAACATATCTCTCATATAAATAGAACAACCATTATTCTCGAATTTAAATGAGTAGCCATCTCATATTAAACGAGATCCTGATACAATGTTCATGCTCAAACATGGCACTAAATAACAATTATTGAGGTTTATCACTAATCCCGTAGGTAAATGTAGAGGTAGCGTGCCGACGGCGATCACATCGACCTTGGAACCATTCCCGACGCACATCGTCACCTCGTCCTTCTCCAGTTTTCGTTTATTCCGCAACTCCTGCGGTGAGTTACAAATATGAGCAACAGCACCGGTATCAAATACCCAGGAGTTACTACGAGTACTGGTAAGGTACACATCAATCACATGTATATCAAATATACCTTCGGTGTTGCCAGCCTTCTTATCCGCTAAGTATTTGGGGCAGTTCCGCTTCTAGTGACCCTTCCCTTTGCAATAAAAGCACTCTGTCTCAGGCTTGGGTCCATACTTTGACTTCTTCCCAGCAGCTTGCTTGCCGGGCGCGGCAACTTCCTTGCCGTCCTTCTCAAAGTTCTTTTTACCCTTGCCCTTCTTGAACTTAGTGGTTTTATTGACCATCAACACTTGATGTTCCTTCTTGACTTCTACCTCTGCTGATTTCAGCATTGCAAATACTTCAGGAATGGTCTTTTCCATCCCCTGCATATTGAAGTTCATCACAAAGCTCTTGTAGCTTGGTGGAAGCGACTGGAGGATTCTGTCAATGACCGCATCATCCGGGAGATTAACTCCCAGCTGAGTCAAGCGGTTACATAACCCAGACATAGTGAGTATGTGCTCACTGACAGAACTATTTTCCTCCATCTTACAGCTGAAGAATTTGTCGGAGACTTCATATCTCTCGACCCGGGCATGAGCTTGGAAAACCATTTTCAGCTCTTCGAACATCTCATATGCTCCATGTCTCTCAAAACGCTTTTGGAGCCCCGGCTCTAGGCTGTAAAGCATGCCGCACTGAACGAGGGAGTAGTCATCGGCACGTGTCTGCCAAGCGTTCATAACGTCTTGGTTCTGTGGGACGGGTGGATCACCTAGCGGTGCTTGTAGGACATAATCTTTCTTGGCAGCTATGAGGATGATCCTCAGGTTCCGGACCCAGTCCGTATAGTTGCTGCCATCGTCTTTCAAACTTGGTTTTCTCTACGAACGCGTTGAAATTGAATACAACGTTGGCCATTTGATCTACAAGACATATTGTAAAGATTTTAGACTAAGTTCATGATAATTAAGTTCATCTAATCAAATTATTAATGAACTCCCACTTAGATAGACATCCCTCTTCTAGTCATCTAAGTATAACATGATCCGAGTTGGCTAGGCCGTGTCCGATCATCACGTGACACGGACTAGTCAACATCGGTGAACATCTTCATGTTGATCGTATCTTCTATACGACTCATGCTCGACCTTTCGGTCTTCTGTGTTCCGAGGCCATGTCTATGCACATGCTAGGCTCGTCAAGTCAACCTAAGTGTATTGCGTGTGTAAATCTGTCTTACACCCGTTGTATGTGAACGTAAGGATCTATCACACCCGATCATCACGTGGTGCTTCGAAACGACGAACTATAGCAACGGTGCACAGTTAGGGGGAACACTTTCTTGAAATTATTATGAGGGATCATCTTATTTACTACCGTCGTTCTAAGCAAACAAGATGCAAAACATGATAAACATCACATGCAATCAAATAATAATAGTGACATGATATGGCCAATATCACATAGCTCCTTTGATCTCCATCTTGGGGCTCCGTGATCATCCTGTCACCGTCATACTCATCGACATGTAAGTTGTGATTCCTATTACAATAGCATGAACATCTCATACATCACATATAGATAATTCATCATTCATCACAACTTTGGCCATATCACATCACATAGCATACCCTGCAAAAACAAGTTAGACGTTCTCTAATTGTTGTTTGCATGTTTTACGTGGCTGCTATGGGTTTCTAGCAAGAATGTTTCTTACCTACGCAAAGACCACAACGTGATATGCCAATTGCTATTTACCCTTCATAAGGACCCTTTTCATCGAATCCGATCCGACTAAAGTAGGAGAGACAGACACCCGCTAGCCACCTTATGCAACTAGTGCATGTCAGTCGGTGGAACCTGTCTCACGTAAGAGTATGTGTAAGGTCGGTCCGGGCCGCTTCATCCCACGATGCCGCCGAATCAAGATAAGACTAGTAACGGCAAGCATATTGAACAAAATCAACGCCCACAACTACTTTGTGTTCTACTCGTGCAAGAGAACTACGCATAGACCTAGCTCTGATACCACTGTTGGGGAACGTTGCAGAAAACAAAAATTTTCCTACGGTTTCACCAAGATCCATCTAGGAGTTCATCTAGCAACGAGTGATTAGATGCATCTACGTACCTTGTAGATCGCGAGCGGAAGCGTTCAAAGAACGGGGATGATGTAGTCGAACACGACGTGATCCAAATCACCGATGATCTTAGCACCGAACGGACGATGCCTCCGCGTTCAACACACGTACGGAACGGATGACGTCTCCTCCTTTCTTGATCCAGCAAGGGGGGAAGAGAGGTTGATGAAGATCCAGCAGCACGACGGCGTGGTGGTGGATGCAGGGCGTCACAGTAGCAGGGCTTCGCCTATACTACGAGAGAGAGACGTAACGGGGAGAGAGGGAGCACCAAAGGCTGAGGTATGAAGTCCTCCCTCTCCTCAACTATATATAGGAGGGCCAAGGGGGGGTGGTGCGCAGCCTAGGAGATCCAATCTCCTAGGTGCGGCGGCCAGGGGAGGTTTCCCTCCCCCCCAAGGCACTCAGGGGTGCCTTCAACTAGTGGGACTCCTCCCATATGCAAACCCTAGGCGCATGGGCCTATAGGGGCTGGTGCCCTTGGCCCATACAGGCCAAGGCGCACCCCCTACAGCCCATGTGGCCCCCCGGGATAGGTGGCCCCTCCGGTGGTCCCGGTACAATACCGATAACCCCGAAACTTGTCCCGATGGCTGAAACAGCACTTCCTATATATAATTCTTTACCTCCGGACCATTCCGGAACTCCTCGTGACGTCCGGGATCTCATCCGGGACTCCGAACAACATTCGGGTTACTGCATATACATATCTTCACAACCCTAGCGTCACCGAACCTTAAGTGTGTAGACCCTACGGGTTCGGGAGACAAGCAGACATGACCGAGACGACTCTCCAGTCAATAACCAACAGCGGGATCTGGATACCCATGATGGCTCCCACATGCTCCACGATGACCTCATCGGATGAACCACGATGTCGAGGATTAATCAACCCCGTATACAATTCCCTTTGTCAATCGGTATGTTACTTGCCCGAGACTCGATCGTCGGTATCCCAATACCTTGTTCAATCTCGTTACCGGCAAGTCACTTTACTCGTACCGTAATGCATGATCCCGTGATCAACCACTTGGTCACCTTGAGCTCATAATGATGATGCATTACCGAGTGGGCCCAGTGATACCTCTCCGTTATATGGAGTGACAAATCCCAGTCTCGATCCGTGCCAACCCAACAGACACTTTCGGAGATACCTGTAATGCACCTTTATAGTCACCCAGTTACGTTGTGACGTTTGATACACCCAAAGCACTCCTACGGTATCCGGGAGTTACACGATCTCATGGTCAAAGGAAAAGATACTTGACATTGGAAAAGCTCTAGCAAACGAACTACACGATCTTTGTGCTATGCTTAGGATTGGGTCTTGTCCATCACATCATTCTCCTAATGATGTGATCCCGTTATCAATGACATCCAATGTCCATAGCCAGGAAATCATGACTATCTGTTGATCAAAGAGCTAGTCAACTAGAGGCTTACTAGGGACATATTATGGTCTATGTATTCACACGTGTATTACGATTTCCGGATAATACAGTTATAGCATGAATAAAGACAATTATCATGAACAAAGAAATATAATAATAATGCTTTTATTATTGCCTCTAGGGCATATTTCCAACAACTGCACGGGTTCAATTACATTGGAAGTCGTTTTCGGCTCACCAAACAACTTTCGAAGCGAAGGCTTGACCTTTGATATTGCCCCGTTCCGCAGTAGCTACCATGCACTGGTTGGGCGTACCGCTTTTTCTCGTTTCAATGGGGTCCCACACTATGCTTATCTAAAGCTTAAGATGCTCGGTCCACGTGGCGTCATCATGATAAACGGAAACACGGAATGCTCCCTCCGTACAAAGGAGCATACTACGGCTACTGCAGTCGAAGTACAAAGCGGCCCCATCAAGCCGCATATCTCATCGGCCATCAAGCCGTCGGTCTCTATTAAACAGGACCGATCAATCTCAGAGCTGGATTAGCAGTTCGGCCTCCATCGTTTGCCTCATATAGCTGCGAAGTTTGTACCGCGCATACATAATTATGCACTTAAAATACCCTAGTCACCGGCGGAGGCACAATACGGACAGGCCTACAATGCGGTTCGCACTCCCATAGCCTTTTCCCCTTTTTTCTAACTATCATCTATCTTTTACCATAGGTGACTCAAAGCCTGGTCATCTTACGGACTCTTTCTGAGTTCGGCTTCGTATAGATAACCAAAGGCTATTCCTGCCAAGGAGTTCTTTTGCCGAGGCAAGGCAACGCAGACGTGCGATAGGAGGTCCAAATAGTTTTTTGTAGACCACACTCTTTATTTCAAACCTGTAAAGTGCCTTTTTCCTCAGCCTTTGACCCCCGGCATGTTAAATAGTCCGGGTAGTGGCGTTATAATCTGAAAGATTGCGTTTGACGTGTCAATCAGATTCCAGTGAACACAGTCCGTATTCAGTATTTGCTTTTTCTAAGAACTAAATTTTGCTTCCTCGATTGGTTCACACACGCACCTCGGCACTAATTGCCAGGGGCTCGATATGGCAACATATGAGTTGCCGACAAGTCCGAATAGCTTTATGCATACTTCGGCATCACGAGTTTGGCCTTATATGCATCAGCTCCGAATCATGTCTCTGGTCAATAGTTGGGTTGCCCGGCTCCTGTGCTTACTACCTTACGTTCTGCCCTATCGGCTAAGGTAGTAAAGGGAGAACTACTGCGATTGTGTTTCCGGTTCATCTGGTCAAGCACCCCAGTAGAGAAAGCCGAAAACTGACTGTCATGATGCGGCGAGAGCTGATCAACCACTCGATGACTTATCAGAATCTTTCGTGATTCCTTCCATATTACACGAAGGACCACTCTTCTGGTCACCTATGTAACACACTATATTTGGATAACCGCGTACATACCAGGGGCTATATTGTAGACCCACCGTCAAACTCCTATGGCTAAGTGAAAGTGTTAAAGCCCTATAGTCTGATTGCCTAGTTCGTTGCACTGGCACCTCCTTCATGGACCAAGACGTTGGGTCAAGAGTGATCAAGTGCTTTTATGAACACCCCCGTATTATATGCGAGGGGGCTGAAGCCGACGACTGGAAAACTTTCAGATTAAAAAACGGCTGCACAGGAGGAACCAAAACCTTCAGGCAAAAAGCATAGCCTGTAAAATATCATAATATTGTTTTTACAATTTCGGTACAATCACTCGAATATCATATCCTTCGAGCACTGACCCACTATCAAGCGGGCGCCCTCAAGGACATCCTCAAAATAATGCTCCAGCGTGTGATGGTCCTTGCCCCCGGGTGGACTCACTACCAAAAAATACACTTCCGTGATGATACGTGTATGTCACAGTAGGTCGCGTTTTCTGTCATGCATGTACATCCATGACAAATTTATGACAGAATCAAGATAGTCATACCTGTGCTGTCGTAGAAGTGTTCCATGACATTGCCAAAATTATCATCACGGAAGTGTCCATTTCCATGATGATAAATCGCGCGTCACAAAAGTGCTTTCGTCAAGGGTGACCGACACGTGGCATCCACCGTAACGGAACATCGTTAAGCTATCGGGTCGGATTTTGGATCCGATAACCCGTTAACAGCCACGACCAATGCCGATTTTCCACGTGTAAAATTCTCATTGGCTGACGGATCCACGCGTCAGCTCCGCGTTGGCACAGGTTTCACTCATCCAACGGTCGAGATGGGCCTATGATATGTTGACACGTGGACCGGCCCAAAAGTGGCCCACAAAGTTTAAATGATTCGGCCCAACCGAAGGCCCATAAGATTTAGCAGACCATAATGGGCCGGCCCATCTAAAGGCCCACAAAATTTAGTGGACCATAATGGGCCGGCCCAGCTAAAGGCCCACATGATTTTGCAGACCATAATGGGCCGGCCCAGCTAAAGGCCCACAAGATTTTACGGACCACAATGGGCCGGCCCAGCTAAAGGCCCACAAGATTCTACAGACCATAATGGGCCGGCCCAGCTAAAGGCCCAACATTCTCTTTCAAATCGGCCCGTCAACGACCTATCCTAAACATGTCATCAACGCGGCCCATGGTAACTTCTGGCCAGTTAATAGTCCGATAAGTAATTGGGCCGAATTACGGCCAGGTGTATTTTCAGCCTGTTAAAGGTCCGGCTTCATTTGGGCCCATTTACAGGCCATCAAAACTTTCGGCCCAGAAACAACCGTGAAGGATTTGGGTCATATTCGGCCATGTCTGACATTCAGCCTGTTAGAGGCCCACTATAGCTTTGGGCCACTTTCGGCCTGTTGTCATTTTCGGCCTGTTAACGCCGGGCGTAAACCATGGGCCATATGTGGCCCAACGTCATATCGGGCCCATTAACAGCCCATATAAAAATGACGATAATCTAGCCCAACCGAAGTTCCGGCCTGTTAAAGGCCCGTGTATTAGGTCGGCGCATTTACGGCCTGTCCGAATTTCGGCCTGTCAAAGATCCGCATCGTAAATGGGCCACCATTTCGGCCTGCTAAGTCCAGTGGGTTATTTGGCACAATCAGGGCCCAATCTCACTTTCGGTCTATTAAAGGACCATGTTTTTTATGGGCTCGAGATATTTACACCTATAAACGGCCTATTTTTACTGAGGGCCCAAATTATGTTTAGGCCTGTTAAAGGCCCACTATGGGCATAGGCCTACCAGAAAAATATGAAAGCTTATGCTGATTTAGGCCTAGATATTTTTAGTGGGATACATGCCAATTTCGGCCCATAATCATTTTTATCCCAATTGGAATGGGCCCAACGAATGTTGGCATGTTGGGCTCCTATGAAGCTTTCAGCCGAATACATTACTAAGATAAACCTACACTATATAAAAATATCGTCGTAATTACTGCAGCCTGAGGTAGCATCATAAATGTTGTATCACAACAAAATAAATTCCAACCATACAACAAAAGGCCTGTTGGCATAAAGTTTACAGTCCTTCCAGATAAAAGAACCATCAAATGTATAGAAGCACAGATCATTTGACCTGAGTGCTAATGTTTCAGGCTGTAGAATCTGATGGAGAAGCACGATCTCCACCTTTTTTCCACCATTGCTCTTGAACAATGAAGTGAATGTCTGATAGTCTGGTTTCAAAACCATTCATATCTTGACGACATTTCCCAACCACTATTCTTGTTTCCGAAACAACATCCATTAGGGATTGGACTTGTGTCTGGAGCACAGATATATCACTCTGTCTAGCAGGAAGATTTTGTTCAGTAGGTGATTTGGACGAGGTTTCTTGACAACCAACCCAAAATTACGTAGGAAGGTGCTTTTTGCACTGTTAGTTGTGGCTGTTCAATCATTTGTTCTATAGCTTCCTGAAAGTTTGAACTTGTAGATTAGTGTACCAGATAAGTTACTAATGAGACAAAAACAAACAAAGTAGGTTAAACATTTATACATAACTTATTTTGGTGAACTACTGTAATACATTAGCATGTATTGTAGTGCCAACTACATAATAAAATCACTTTCGGAACATATGTCCATGTAGCATGCCTACTGTATTGTCTATTTCCTCACATTCGTTGACATCTAAGGATAAAGAGACTGGTTTAAAGTAGGATGAACATCGTATGACATCATTCATATCATGGGCAAACAGATATAAAACAAACATGCTATTTTATCATTGTGTGCGCACGTGAACATAACAACTAGATTATAGATCAAGACCAAAAGAATATCCTTCATCTCTTTTAAACCATGTAAGGTGAAATGATATGTTAAGACAACTGTGAATAAAAGTGAACAGAGTAACTGACATTGGCTGCAAACCAAGTAGTTAAATGAACACATCACAGTACCAATCAGTTCAAGGCAGGATGAGTAAGGACTTACAACAACGGCTTGAACTGGTGTGCCCATGCCCTTCATCTTGCTGGTGTGGCAATCCTTGAAGATTTGCACTGCATTTGGTTCAGGTTCTTTTGGTGCGCATAGGCTTTCCTCTGTATTTGGAACAAGTCAATATAGATACATTAATATGGCACAAAAAAAGAAGGAAGTAGCAGCTATTTACAAGAGCCTCGCAGTGTGCAATATAGCTACGAGATCCCGTTGTCTGTTGGAACTTCACTTTAGAACGGTTGGTTTGGTTCTTCAAACAGTTAGCCTAGAAGAAGATACACTTGTAAGGCACATACATAAATACAAGTTCAATATGTGGTCTGATCAAATACATATAGCCTACCTGATACTTTGGATCAGACCAGTGTTTAACGAGGGCTGTCCAGTATTCATCTGTAATATATTCCACTAGAGATGTTTGGGCGATTTCATTGTTAGCCTTGCCTTCAAAGTGAGATTTTCTATGGTGGTACCGATACTGTCGTAGAGCAGACTGAAAAACATGAGTGCATGCTTGTTTAGTTGCATCATCTTTCAGATCCAACTTGAACCTCATCTGTTGAAAAAAGAATGTGAGTCTTATTAGGAGGAAGCTAGAAAGTATGGGACAGAGCAAGACAATATTACTAATTGTGATCAATAACATTACTTACGGATAAATGGTCAAGGAAGGTGTTAAACTGGGTATTGTCTTTCTCATTCCTGTACTGGATCCACGTTGGGAGGATACGTGCATGACACCTAACGGCAACGGCTGCCTCTGATACTAACTTGGCTGACTCTGAAGCATCACGTGGCCTTTTTAAACCTGCCTCAAAATGGATCTCCATTCTTCCTCCTTTAGATTTTGTTAATCTGTCAAGCATAATCCCTGATGTTTGTTTCTGCTTGCGCCGTGGTGCTAGTTCAACAACGAATATGGAAAGTGTTAGTGTACATCAAATTGTGAGAGTACATATAAAGGAGCATGCAACTGCAACTTGACTCGGTCAGGTACCATCTTGGTGTTGATGCTCATGAGGTTCATCTGATCTTGCCAAGTCCTGTTGTGTCAGCAGTGCTTCGGAAGTAGTGTTAGGTGTGAAGGCATCTTGGGAACTGGCCAGTTCCGAAGCAAACGAACGAGTAACTGGTTGAGATGCTGGTACAGTTGAAGCGGATGCTGCAGCTGGTGGAGCAAGTGATACTGTGTTTGTAGATTTAGCCGGTGGACTTGGACCATCTACTGCACTATAAGTACCAGCAGAATCTCGATGGCAGAACCTTTTCCGTTTCACCCGACAAGTAACAGCACTCCCTACTATATTATTTTCCTTGCTATTTTTTGACTTTGCCATGTCAAGCTGTACCCACAACACAAAAGAATAAAATCACTCTTCAGAACTCATTGATGCACAATACAGACAAGCAATACTTTGATGTAAGACAACCGTATGAGGATGGAATATGTAAGAAAAATAGGATGACATGACATATTCACAGCTATGATGTGCAAACTAAGCAGAAGGATTTTCAAGAAAATAGAAGTAATGCAAGCTAGACACCATATGAAAGATGCAACCAATATTACTCTGCCAAGTTAAAAGTGTCTTGTCATAAGTGGCAATTCGAAAAATTAGAAGCAGTACAACGTAGAAATCAATGCAAGATGCAACCACTATCAATCTGCCATGTTAAAAGCGTCCAATCATGAGTGACTAATGCGGGATACATAACAGCAGTACTTTGATGTAAGAACATGGTATGATAGATAGATGCAGTGTATTCTAGACATAGAAAGCCATGTCATATGCACATGTATAACGTACAAACTCAGCAGGTGCAATTTAATCAAAATAGAAGAAATACAGGCTAGACAACATATGCAACATGAAACCAATTATCACACTGTCAACTTAGAGCAAGCACCTGCGATGGTGGAGCATGGGAGATGAACTCATCATGTAGACTTGGGACTTCAACTTCATTAGCAGTAGCAGTGGAAAATCTAGAGAGTCTGTTTGCGTTAGTGCGGAGGACCACCAACATCCCCTAACTTACTCTTTTCCTTCCTATTTTCTGATATTGCCTTATGAAGTCAAAACCACAAGAAGATGAATAAAATTAGCTCTACATAACTGGTTGATGCATGATACAGACGAACACTACTTTGATGTAAGGCAAGTGCAGGATAGGAGGATGGAATATATACAAAAAAAGGCAGCGTTTCATATTCACATGTACGATAGGAGGATGGAATATGTATGAAAAAACAGTAAGCGGAAGGCATTTCAACAAAATTAGAAGAAATGAAAGCTAGACACCATATGAACATGCAACCAATATCACTCTATCAGGTAAAAAGTGTCTCGTTGTAAGTGCCTTTTCAAGAAATTAGAAGCAGTACAAGCTAGAAGACAATGAAAGATGCAACCTACATCACAGTCCCAAGTTAAATGTGCCTTATGGGTAAGTGATCGTTGCAGGTATAAGTTGTAAGCTACGCAGATGCAATTCAACATAATCAGAAGCAATACAAACTAGACATCATACGGAAAACGCAACCACGTATAACAGTTCCAAGTAAGAGCAAGCACCTGTGATGGTGGAGTAGGTGAGATGTGCTCATCATGTACACGTATGTTCTAGAAACAGGAACACGTGTCATATTCACAGGCATTATGTGTAAAGTAAGCAGATGCAATTCAAGTTAGAAGCAATACAAGCTAGACATCATACGTGACATGCAACCACATATAATAGTGTCAAGTTAGAGCAAGCACATGTGATGGTGGAGTAGGGGAGATGTGCTCATCATCTACATAGCTACGTTGACTGTCCAGCCTTGTGTTGTCTTGGGAATCTTGTTGGGAGGATGGCGGAGTAGAATCTGTAGAGACCCCTTGTTTGAGTTGCTCCGAAGGACCACCATCATCCACTGCTGGACTAATTTCCTTCAGCTGTAATGATTTTTCATTGTGAAGTCAAACCGATAAGAAAAAGGAATAAAATTCGCTCTTCAGAACTCATTCATGCATGATACTGACGAACACTACACGGATGAAAGGCAAACACATGATGCGAGGATGGAATATGTATGAAAACTGGATGGTGTGACATATTCACACCTATGATGTGGTAACAAAGCAGAAGGCATTTCAAAAAGTTAGAAGCACCGCAAGCTAGACACCATATGAAAGATGCAACCAATATCACTCCGCCAAGTTCAAACTATATGGCGTTTCAACAAATTAGAAGCAGTACATGCTAGAAATCATATGCAAGACACAACCAATATCACAGTGGCGACTTAAAGGTGCCTTATCATATGTGACTGATGCGGGATATGCAAGAATAGTAGTCTGATGTAGAAACAGGAACACATGTCATATTCACAGGCATTATGTGTAAAGTAAGTAGATGCAATTCAACAAAGTTAGAAGCAATACAAGCTAGACATCATACACAACATGCAACCACATATAATAGTGCCAAGTTAGAGCAAGCACATGTGATGGTGGAGTAGGGGAGATGTGCTCATCATCTACACATATACATTGACTGTCTAGCCTTGCAATGTCTTGCGAATCTTGTTGGGAGGATGGCGGAGTAGAATCTGTAGAGAACCTCCGTTTCAGTTGCTCGGAAGGACCACCATCATCCAATGCCTTGCCAATTTCCTTCAGCTTTATTGATTTTGCATTGTCAGGTCATACCGACAAGAAAAAGGAATATCATTTGCTCTTTAGAACTCATTCATGCATGATACTAATGAACACTACTCTGATGAAAGGCAAAGTCATGATACGAGGATGGAATATGTACGAAAAAATGGATGGCTTGACATATTCACACCTATGATGTGGTAACTAAGCAGAAGACACTACAACAAATTAGAAACACTACAAGACACCATATGGAAGGTGCAATCAATATCACTCTGCCAAGTTAAAACTGTCTCGTCATAGGTGGCGTTCATCAAACTAGAAGCAATACATGATAGAAATCATATTCAAGACGCAAACCAATATCACACTGCCAACTTAAAGGTGTCCCATCATAAGTGACTGATGCAGGATACACAAGAAGAGTAGTTTCATGTAAGAACATGGTGTGATAGACAGGTATAGTATGTACCAAAAACAGGAAAGCGTGTCATATTCACATGTATCATGTGTAAGCTAAGCAAATGTAGTTTACACTAATTAGGAGCAATACGAGCTACACACCATATGCAACATGCAACCAGATATCACACTGCCAAGTTAGAGAAAGCACCTTGGATGGTGGAGTAGGGGAGTGGAGACTTGGACCTTGTAATGCACTATCAGTACAAGGAGAATCGGTACAGATGCTCCGTTTACGTTGCTGCAGAGGACCACCATCATCGCCTTCCTTACTCTTTTCCTTCCTCTTTATTGATTTTTCCTTGTCAAGTCAAACCCACAATAAAAATGAATAAAATTTGCTCTTCAGAACTCATTGATGCATGATACTGACGAGCACTACTTTCATGTAAGGCAGCCGCATGATAGGAGGATGGAATATGTATGAAAAACAGGATGGTGTGACATATTGACATGTATGATGTATAAAGTGTAAACTAAGCACAAGGTGCTCGAACTTGTTAGAATCGATGCAAGCTAGAAACCATATGAAAGATGAAACCAATATCACTCTGCCAAATTAAAAGGGTGCCCTAACAAATGTATTGGACCAAATTAGAAGCAATACATGGCAACATGCTAGAAATAATATGCAATATGCAACGAATAAAGGTGACTCATCGTAAGTGATTGATGCATGATACAAAAGAGAGGTAGTTTCATGCAAGAACAAGATTAACACATAGATGTAGTGTGTACCAAAAATAGGAAGGCATGTCATATTCACAGGTATAGTGTGTAAACTAAGCAGATGCAATTTACCCTAATTAGAAGCATTACAAGCTAGACACCATATGCAACATGCAACCACATATCACACTGCGAAGTTAGAGCAAGCACCTGTGATGGTGGTGTAGGGGAAGTGCGGTCTTCAGGTACAGAGCTACGTTCAATATCTTCATTTAGGCTTGCTGTTTCTTGAGAATCATGTGGAGAGGATGAAATTGCATTCTTTATAAGAGTATTGCGTCTCATATTAACCCACACGTGCGACTGTCTCATCATAAGCGATAGACGCAGGATACACAAGAGCAGTAGTTTGATGTAAGAACATGGTGTGATAGGCAGATGTAGTATGTACCAAAAACAGGAAGGCGTGTCATATTCACATGTATAATGTGTAAGCTAAGTAGATGCAATTTAACAAATTAGGAGAATTGATGAGGCATACACAAGAAAACTAGTTTGATGTAAGAACATGGTTAATAGAAAGACGTAGTATGTACCAAAAATAGGAAGGCATGTCATATTCACAGGTATAATGTGTTAACTATCCATATGCAATTTACCCTAATTAGAAGCATTACAAGGTAGACACTATATGCAACATGAAACCACATATCACACCTCCAAGTAAGAGCAAGCACCTGCGATGGTGGTGTGGGGGAATTGCGGTGATCAGCTATAGAGCTATGTTGACTATCTTCATTTACCCTTGCTGTTTCTTGAGAATCATGTGGGGAGGATGACACTGCACTCTATAAACGAGTAGGGCGTCTCACAGTAACCCACTCGGGTGACTGTCTCATCATAAGTGATTGACGAGGGATACAAAAGAGCATTAGTTTGATGTACGAACATGGTTAATAGACATATGTAGTATGTATCAAAAATAGGAAGGCATGTCATTATCAAAGGTATAATGTGTAAAGTAAGCAGATGCAATTTAACCAAATTGGAAGCAATACAAGCTAGACACCATATGCAACATGCAACCACATTTGACAGCGCGAAGTTAAAGCAAGCACCTGGGATGGTTGTGTGTGGCAATTGAGATCATCAACTGCAGAGCTACATTTACTGTCTCCAACTGCTGACACTGCACCCATTAGAGCGCTGAAACGCTTAGTGCTTATCTTCGAATTACACTGGAGCGACTTCTGTCTTTTCTTTTCTGCATTCATCAACACTGCGTCAGAGTCTGAAATACCCATGCATAAAAAAACAATAGTGCGTGTATGGGTGAAGTGTGTGCACAATTAGTATAGTGTAAAGGTAGCAGATAGCAGGTCGGTGAGAAATAAATGATGGGAGACATATGATAGCTCTACAACATGCATGGCACACTAAATTACTACATGATTCTATGAAAATAACAGTCGACTGAAAGCAAATAGGTCAGTCCATTTTTTCTGCACCGTCCGATGTACAAAGAACGGGCAGATCGCCTTCATCTACCTCCAGCCAGTCAGTGTTGACGATCTTCCTCGAAACGCCAGCGACCACCGGCCCAGTATTCCTCCCCTGCCTGCGCCCTCCCCTCTACCTCACTGCACCGCCGTGCTTGGCACTGCCCCCCCGTCCATCCATTCAAGCCCCGCCGACCTCCAGATTGGGCGCAAGCAGCTCCTGCGCCCCACACCCCTATGATAGACACCGATGTGCCGCTTCCCCGGGGAACAGGAGGACTAGGTGCTCCACGCGCCTAAGCGGGTGCTGCTTCTTTTAATTGCGGTTCGACTGACCCTAAATTGAAATCCAGGCGGGCTACTAACCTCTAGCAAAGGTGAAATAGTAAAAGCGAGGAAACCTTGTGCATTTAGTATCACGAAGAAGATGAAGTAAGAAGCGCTCAACTAGTTTCTTTCATGGGATGAATACGGTGTGAGCAGAGACGTAAGATTTGCACGAATAAGGGAAGAGGAGTACCTCTTTCTGCTGGCAGTGCTGTGTCCTCCTTCTGTTTTTCCGACGATCTTCTTGTTGTTCACCGGAAACCATAAGTTGTGGTGGACGGTGCAGCCTTGGACGAACCCATGGCCAAGTTGTTAAGTGTGGTGCGGTGGCCATCTGTCGGAGGCGGGGAAGCGGATTCGAGCCGGCGAACGACGACGTAGCAGGAATAGCTCCGGTGCGGTGGACGTTTGCAACAGTGGAGCCGCATCAGTGAGGCGTAGGACGGCGTGGTCGGAGTGGTTCTGGTACGGCGCACGTCGGCGTCGGTGTCGTGGAGGCAGCTCTGCCTCGACTTCAGCTGCTAAGTCCTTGAGGGCGTTGTGGTTGCGGTTGCGTTGGACGACGACATCGGGGTACCGGCTCCGGCGTGATGGAGGAGGGCGGCGGTGGATTGTCCTCTATGGGGTGGAGGACGGAGGAGGCTGGGGTTTCATGGCTGTTGGAGAGGGCGTTTTCGCGCCCATGGAGTATGAATGGGGAAATGGAGGGAGGCGGGGAACTAAGGGGGAACAATGTTTCGGTTTGAGACGCGCTTGTTTGAAATTTGGGGAAAGTTACAAACTTTTCCCCCATCTTAAATTTCGGCCATATTGCGGGTTGGGGTAGGAAAGTCATGTCAGGTGTCCCAAATGTGGGCAGGATAGATTTCGGCCGAGCGCATGGGTAGGCGCCCACGGCGTATGAATGCTTCTCGGAGGCGGTTGAGACTGGCGTCTTGGTGAAGTTACAAACCTACCCCGGTTTAGACCTTTGGACATCGAGCCGATAGGCTACACAGGCCAGAGTTAGGACAGTAATTTCCTACCACCAAAACATTAGTCTCGCGCGGTTTCGGGTGACCAGAGGCCTATTTGGCGCTTCGTTCAATATTTGGGAGCAGAAGCATTAACGTTTTCGGTTCTCTTGAATTGAACTTTCAGGATTTGTCAAACTTCACAAATCTTTACTCTTGAAAATCCTAAAGGTACCATTATTTTGGAATGGAGGGGGTACATTTGAATATACATTGTACATGAGTATATATTAAAAAATATGCAACTTAACTCAGTTCATGCATGGTTCCAGCTATAATCTCCTTGGTTGCAAAAAAAAGTTAGATATGCGTATGAATATATATAGCATGTTCAAACTCACAACAAAGATTGATGCCCCCTTTTACATCTGATTTACAGATGCCATTATGTCAGGTTCAAATAGATGAATGCACTTCCTATGAATTCGAATCTTCGAAACCCCCTTTATGTTGAATTCGACATGTATTCTATTTCGTAGCTAGCAATTTGGAATGTATCCATGCAAGTGATAAATGTATAAAGTGCTTCACACTAACAACATGGAGTGCACTAATTAATGTTTATATATGAATTGCAAAAGCATCCATTGCCTGTATTTCAAACCGCTCTCACTCTATGGATCGATAATATGAAATAAACACATGCACATGCTAGAATTCAATAGAGTATGGGTGTTTGATAGACCGATTTTCGTCCATACGCAATTTGCAAAATTCATGATCTCATCCATAAATAATAATGGCTTTATATTTTAATTTAATGCATAGAACCGCCTTTTACACGTAGATGAACTATGCCTCGCCCCGTTCTCACAAACGTGTTATATATCTCTCTATCTAACGCATAAGTGCACACACTTTATATGCATCGACATTTCTCTTTCACACATGCTCACAATCTCTCTCAGGGTCTCGGGGTGTCTCACGCACATGCTCTCTCTGTTTCTCCCTCTCTCTTTCTGACTACTATGTACCACTCTTTTCACTAATCTCAGTTGGAAAACACTATCTCTCTCACATGCATATATACACATGCACGGTCTCTACTAGCCCTCTATACGCACATATATGTGCCTACGTGTCTCCCACACACACATTATCTTTAGGCCTCTCTCGCACACATTGCCCCCCCCCCCCGACACACCTCTCTTAGTAGTTGGCAGATATGATTTCATCATATCATTCAGTAGGATATCCCTGGCTATTAGGCTGGATGGTAATACGAGGCAAAGTTTTACCCTAGTTCGTATCGGACCCTTGCAGTTGAAGCAAGAGCCTACTCCTGGTACTGTATATTAGTGATAGGGGTGTGTACAAAGTACATGTGAATACCAGGCATTGTGCCTGTGTGTATACTATCGACGAACTATCCCCCAATCTTGTATAACATACTAAGGGCCTAGGGTTACAAATCATATATATTCGGCTTATCACCAGTGGGGATAGAGTCCTCCGTGACTCTGGTAGCTTCGTGTTGTACGCTGAGTCCTCCACATGGGTCTTCGTATAACATGTCTCGGTCCAACCTATATGTGGCGCAGGATGGAACCGACCCATGAGTCTTCACGTTGGCCCACCACAACTAGAAATGATGTGCCCACCACACCACACACGCAATCGGCCACTAAGAAAATAAGCATATACAATAGTACGACGGTATGTAGCTCATGATATGGCTCCATATTTTGTTGATGACACTAACGGACTTTGCATTTGATGCGTGCTCCGTATTTTGTTGACGACACTTACGGTCATTGTATTTGAAGCGAAAGCACGATATGGTCACTAGACTTTAGAATAAGGTCATCACGGTCACCACATACATTTTGTCGTGCTAACCAACATGTGGTTGGATGGTTAGAGGATAGTGGTTTCTCGAGCCCACCAAGGTTAAAGTCCCGGTGCTCGCATTTATCTTGTGTTAATTTCAGTATTTTCCGGCGATGTACGTTCAGTGGGAGGAGACATTCCGCTCGACTACGAGGCACCTATGGTGACTTTGTAAAATCTCAAGATCATATATGCTGGCCCACTCTCTCGAAGGTGCTCATAGGGGTAGGGTTCGTGTGTGTGCGCTTATAGCGGTGAGTGCTTGCGCGTATATATGAGCCCTTGCGTCTGTACCGTGTTAAACAAATACATATCATGATTATACGGTCACTGGCTCACCCGTACAACTCCGTATTTTGTTGATGACACAATCAATTGACCAGTCAAACGTTCCACGCGGCGCAACTAGTGTTGCACCATCGGGGCGCGTAACCGTGGGGCCCACCTGTCAGCCCGTATATGAAAGAAAGAAACAGTAGTTTGAGTCTGTACTGTGTTAATAAAATAGGAGTACATTTTAGGGTGATCTTACGGTCACTGGCTCACCATACAGCTCCGTAATTTGTTGATAACACGATCAATTGACCAGTCAAACGATCCACATTCAGCAGCGCACATTACCATAGGGCCCACCCGTCAGCGCGTATATCAAGGACAGAAATGGTAATAAATTAGTGGTCGGTGGGTATTCGAAGTCGTGAGACCTCTGGTTGGCAGTCACCGGCGGTTGAGGGGAATTCATTGGGCGGTGGGGTGGGGATCCTCGGAGAAAAAGCTCGGCGGCGGGGGGGGGCCTAGAGGGATGGCCGGTGCGGCGGCGGACCGGCGGTGGGGAGTGGTTTCGGGGAGGGCGGGCCGGCCGAGGGCGGCGGGGGCTGGCTGTTCGGCCGGTGGTGGTTGGCGGCTCAGGGGGTGGAGTTTGATGATAAACTGGAGGCCCTTGATTTCGTATCCAACGGCTGGAAAATCTAATGACCAGAGATGAAAAAGTCAGTCGACTGACGTGTAGCCTCACCCCGCACGTACACATGCACGCACGCAAGACACGCACGCATGTAGGCGTGCAACACTGACACGTACACACGCATGCATGCTGGCGTGCAACACTGACACGTACACATGCACTCACGAACACACGCACATACGCACCCGTTCATGCAACACTGAAACGTACCCTTGCACGCACGCAACACTCGCACGCCTGCATGCACACAACACACGATGCAAGACACACGCTCAACCTATACGAGCATGCACCCTTTGTTAAGGACATGGATTGTTACGGGTATTAATCAATCTTGTCTCTGATAAGAAGAACATTGATGTTTGCAGCGGTCTTTATGAATCACAACGTATCGAACGGGCTATCAACATAGTAGGCTTATCTACATGAAAAAGATGATGTCACACTCAATGAATAATCATCGGTTTATGAAATGCCCGCTTCTAACCGCCCTGGCCCACCAAAGGTTCCTCTGCTGTGCGCTGCCTGCGTTGGGTCATTGACATGCTGGCCATGCACCCAAAGATCCCACACGTCAGTGGAAGAACGGCGCGGTGTGCTAGGTCAGAGTCGAGGGCGCCACTCGCGGCACACCCAGCTGAACACGCCTCCATGCCGCATTCAAACGCCACCATGAAACCCTCCCGTGTGGAAGCCGAGAAACCCACTCTGGACACACGTTCATTCATGACCGGGCCAGTGTTAAACGCAACACCGGCCGAGCTCCTCCCGTCCGCCGTCTATTTAATCTCCTATTTAAACGAGGCCAAACGCCGGCCAAGAATCGCACACCTCTGCCGCTCTCCTATCTCCTCCACCATTTTGTCCACTCTTACAATGGCTTACGAAGAGTAGCTATTCTGCATCCAAGCTGGCTGGGTAGCCCACCGGATACGAGCTATGCAACTCGCTGTTCCACCTCCCTCCCCTCACCCGATGGAGCCAATTGCTGCCCCAAGCCGGCGCGCGGTTCAGCAACTCGCAGCTCCAGGCCAGCTCGACGAGGAGCGGCGCACGGGCGTTGTTGCTTCCATCCACGCCGCCACCTCGTACCACGTCTCCCGTTTCTGTGGCCGAGACTCCCATGCCGGCGGCCGTGCCATGCAAGCAGCGACAGAAGCCGGGTGCACGGAGAGCGACGAGTCGGTGGCCAGCGCCTCCGCGTCCGCCGCCATCATCGAGGAGAAGTAGAACATGGGAGGCCGCCGCCGCTTGGGTCCCATGAAGGCCACCACGGAGGCGACGCCGGCGTACACAGCAGGTATCTTGCTGGATCCTTTTGTTGCGAGGACCTTCGTCGACCCCACATGGGCTCCACGGAAGAGGGGAATGTTAGGATGAACTCGAGCCGGTGCCGGCCATGGCGAAGTAGTGGCCGGTGATGAACTCGAACCGGTGCCGACCACCATCATCTTCGGCACCAGCCAATGATATCAGTTGGGCAATCGGGAAGCGAGCCGTCCTTTGCGCTGAAGCATATACCTCCGGGGCTCCCGGCAGTTCGGTGATCATGCTGCCGAACAAGAGGAACAAAAATTGATCGGCGGGCGACCATTTAGGCCAGGTATTATATACCTCTGTTTTCCAGAACTAGCACCGTGTAGTTCATTTGAATGTAATGAAATCCGTCATGTTTGTATGAAAATCCGGTATTTTATATGATTTCCGTCGTTGTTTATATGAAATATCAGTTTGTCTACGTGTTTGCGTGAATTTCGTCTGGTTGGTTGAGTTGCTGTCATAATGTGTGCGGCTACGGTTGGATGGCATAATTTGCGGGTCGCCGGTCGGTCTGCGGGCGGCTCGGGTGGCGTTGTGGGACAAAGAAACACAGCTCGTGCGAGCTCATCTCCAACGTGCGCGCTGGAGGATGCATGACAACATGAGCACCCGAGCCATTCCTCGTTCATCGGTGGCAAAGGCACCGGAGGACAAAAGGGTCGCCAATATTTTGGCT
Organism: Triticum urartu; assembly: GCF_003073215.2. Lineage (NCBI taxonomy): Eukaryota > Viridiplantae > Streptophyta > Magnoliopsida > Poales > Poaceae > Triticum > Triticum urartu. The sequence goes on from NC_053023.1 coordinate 247,689,199, forward strand.
ACCCCGGGCAAGATCCAAATAGCCCCTCCCAACAGATTCAAATCCCTCGTTCGCCGTGGAATTTTGCCATGTGTTGTTTTCATGGACTAGCAAGATGCCCGTGCATTGCACGGAACATCAAGATGCATTTCTTTACATACTCCCGCATGCATGCAATGGATAATTAATGTCCTCCTTTGCTAGTACCATGAGGCAAACACCATTAATATTGCATCGATTAGTGTTAGTGGCCTTGTATATCTGCAAATTGTAATTTTGATAGTGGCCCATTGTATATAAAAATGGAGGGAGAAAGATGAGAGATAAGGTGAGGAGGAGTGGGGCGTGGTGGTGACTGGTGGTCGGACTGGGCGGAGGCATGGGGATGGATGGCGCATTATGTCTAGGTTTGTATCTCTCTCACACACACCCACGTAGGTGGGGGACGTGCACGAAGAGAAGAGGTGCACGCACGGCGCACGTACTCCTGTCTCTTTCCCAACCACACCCGTGCGGGTACATGGTGGAGCTCATTTCTGTACGAAAAAGGCAGCCCACGTGGTAATTTGGCACATGTACTGGTTGTCCACTTGGTGGAGGGAGGATCGTCTACCACGGGTGAACAAACAAATTGTGACTTGACGCGTTATGTTAAATTAAAAAAAGAGGCAAACCATGTGGGGCCTACCTTAGAGGCAAGGCTCTATACACTGGAGTACTTTTGATGTGTCCCGTCAACTCGCAGAACGAGGAGAAGCTTGCTTAGTATGCCATCTCCCCCGCCCACGGGCGCGGTGGCTCGTAGGATGAGGTGAAGCTTGCTTAGGAGTAGTAGTAGTAATAGTAGTAGTAGTAGTAGTAGTAGTAGTAGTAGTAGTAGTAGTACTGTACGCCTTTACGCCCGCTCCCTCGCCCATGCCCGCGGTGGCTCGCAGCACGAGGAGAAAATTTTACTACTCCCTCCATTTACTCCTCGTCCCTACTACGTACTTTGGTTAGTACTCCCCTCCATTTACTTATACAAGGCCACTATAAAAAATACATTTTGCATCTATACAAGGCCACAAATAGTAACCGAGACAAAAGTTACTACTCCCTCCTTTCCAGTTTGTGGTTCAATTTCAAAAATCTGTCCAACAAAGGTAGACGGTGAGTGGTTGAATTAATTTCGTAGTTTGCACAAGTACTTAGTATGCTCGTTTTTCTCAAGAAGTTATGTTTACCGAGGCATTAATTAGAACGAATGCATGAATGACCACTAAATTTCCATGAACTTGTACATGCATTGGTTAGTTTCCTCTTGACACTGCTTGCGTCGGGTGATCTAATGCACCTCGAAATCCAACATGTAATGGTACTACTAGTAGTATAGTAGAACTGAGACTTATCAAACGGAAAAACGAATGTTTTTTAGATGAGCCCTATAAACCCTAGTGGGTACATACTCCGTAAAAATAGATTTTTCCAAAACTAAGTCGCTCCCTTTGTATACTCCTCTGTCGACACTCCCTTTCATGAATTCTGTACTTCCTGTCGCCGACATGTGGGACATATAGCAACCGGGTCGATGTGTCAAGCACCAAATAATAGTGCAGAATAGCAGGGGGGACGCACCCACTCGTACCGGCCCAGTAGTAGTAATGAGCCATGAGACGTCAAATCACAGTGCCGCACCTTCCCAGACGGACGAAGCAACCATTATTTCACACTTCGGTTCGCCATCATCTCAAACCACGTAGTATTGCTTCTGCCTCAAGAGGGACACGCGCATCGCCTTGGTACATCATGACACGTGGGACCGCATGACAGGCCATTCTCCCCCACTGATCGCTCGGTAAAATCACCTCATTTTTACTATACTTCCTCCGTATCGGTTTACTACATGGCATGCATGTCGTTTTAGGTTGAGAATTTAACTGGCTATATATGTGAGGAACAATACTCTAGCCTTTTAAAAAATGTATACTTTTGTATAGTAGTACTATCGATGGATTGCGCCATGGAGCAAAAATTGAAATTAAAAAAAGGTGGTACATATAGAGAGCGCTCGTCGCCAAATTATGCATATAGTACTATTAAAAAAGCTAGTACATGCTTAATTGGGGTGCTAAATTCTATTAAAGAAATACTAGTAGTATGTACATACTGAAGAGTTAAAGTAACGAGAAGAAACATAACATAGTTCTGCTGGGGGCTCAGCACAACACACCCCTCAAATTAAACTAAGCACACCTGAAATTAAACTATGCAACTAATCCGGTAGACACTGCATTAGAAGTTTAGAACCACCATGAGCAACGACACTGCCACCTTACTCGGAGTCCTCGTCCACGTCCTCGACTTCATCCTTGTCCCGCTCCCTCTTGGCCGAGACTTCTTTGCTTGAACCGCACACTTGGCTGTTGCTCTTCATACAACCCTTGTAGATATTGAAACAAAGGTAGCCATCCATTGTAGCTTAGTGGATGTGGTCTATATCTAGTACATTCCGCTGCTATGCATGACGATGAAACGTGTAATGAGGTTTCTCCAGTTTACGGTACGAAGGATGAACCATGGCTCCTACCAGGGTCAGTATTGAAGGCTGATGAGAGGGCACCACCGATTATTCTGGAGGTGGAAGGGGTTGCCTACAACGAGGCCTATCCGACCCAGGACTTCTTTATCGTTCTTAAAGTCTACAGTAACGAATTTTACAGTTTTGTCCTTGAGGAAGTTCTTAAAATCCTGGCACTCAATGTCGGCATGGCATATGTGGTAGACCAAGCAAACATTATGTACACAAACCTGGATCACGGCGGGCTTCTTCCTCTCTTCGTCCTTTAGATCCTTCTCTGGTCTCAGGACTGTGGTGTAGTCAACATCTAGCCCAGCGACCCACTCATCATCTGAGTTTTCGAACATGCGTCTGAAGCGAGAAAGGCATCCTTTCACCATCGCGGAAGAACGGGTGTAGATGACGTTGAACTCATTGCCGGTGATGGTTCTAACCTTGTACTCACCGTCAATCATGGAGATTTGGGATGCCATGGATTTGGGAGGAGGGTTAGGATTACTGGAACTGCCGTAATGTGAATGGACGAGACGACTAGGAGCGAACCGCCATAGTATTGAAGGACGTGCGGGGACGAGTAGGAGCGAACTGCCAGCTTGCGAACGGCGGGGTTGTGGCTTTCCGTTCTCCCATGATATGGGCTTCCGAGAGCCCTTGGATCTGAGATCGAACGGTTGCATGGCGTGATTCTAGACCTATGGGTGAATATCCTATCCTGGAGGGTTATTCTGCAAATTTTCAGTAACATAGCATGCGACCGTTTGATCTCAGATCCAAGGTCTGCCAGCAGCCCGTATCATGGTCGCTCCTACCACGACCGTCGCGTCGCTCGCGTGGTCGCGCCCTTGGAGATTTAACACGGTGCGTTAGGCTATCTGATGTTGGCATGTCATACACAGTCATCACTTAGTCACTCATACTACAACAAGGTTGGCTATAAGTGTATTTTTTTACTCATCTCTATCTCTTTCTTCGTACTCCCTCCGTCCCATAATATAAGAACGTTTTTGACACTAGTGTAGTGCCAAAAACATTCTTATATTATGGGACACAGGGAGTACTAGTATTTATTGCATTTGCCAAGGAGTGACCTCTTCCAATGAAATGGTGTTGCTAAGTTTGCTTCATTTAATTAGCTATAGACTCAAAATTGTCTTTTCACCTAGGTACACGCCCTTAGCACCCGTTTCTTCCTTAGGTCACCAAACTAGTCTCTCTCTTCTTGATTAACTTGCCACATCAGACTTTATGCCTATGTGGCAAGCTTAAGCACCCATAGGAGCAAGTAAAAGTAAGTACAATAGTGCGCTTTACATGGCATTTTTGCATATGTGGAGGAAAGAGAGGCAAGGAAAAAGTGGAGAAGTGGGCTCTCATGCAAGAGCCAGCCTCTACTACATGGTGGAGCATTGGGAGAGGCACCTGTATGGAGGTGGTCAAGAATCGGGAGACTCACGCCGGTCGTAGCGCTGCAGTTAAAATGATAATGGCAAGTCAAATCACGGGGCCCCACCTGTCCAGCAGTAACTCGCTGTCATATCACACAGCCCTACGTTTGCAGTAGCCTACTCCCTCGTCTTCTCGCATCTCTGTCGAGCCGACTAGGCGGAACTGCCCCGCCTACCGCATAGGAAAAGCCCCGCCCTCGACTTTTAAATACAACTAAATCCGCTTAAGAATCCAATGATATACTTTTTGTGACATAGTAACTCATATTTAGTTAGTCAAATGGATGACCTAGAACTACGTGCAGGCCCTATAAACCGAGACGTCTAAAAATAAAAAAACTGAGATGGAGAGGGTAGTTTAGCATGTATCTTTTTAGATCAATATAGTCGGGATTCACCAAGGAGCAAAACCAAGTGGTAGGCTGCTCCTGTCGTGTTGCCGTAGCAACTCAAGCAGGGTCAGTCCGCACACGAAATGGCGACACACTTAACAGGACCCCTTTGGCTAACATGTGGCTCATCCACTGTCTTGTTCCACGTGCGATGCACCAAATTACAGTTCGGAGCAGCGGTTGGAATTGGAGGCACCCCGGTCGTAGCGCCGCAGTAGTAGAAAATGAGCGATGAGGGGTCAAATCACAAAGCCCCACCTTTCCCGCATTAAGCTGGATAGACGAAGCAACCATCATTTCACTCTAGGGTGCAAGAGCATAAAGAAAATAGAAAACAATGATGCGTGCGGCAGCTACCTAGGGCACCCTAGGGTGGGGGTCTCCACTACAGATCCTTTTTTTGAAAGCGCCTCCACTACAAATCGGCTTCTCCCTTGTCCTCTTGAAGAAAACTGATGATGAGTGCAGCGGTAGGGTTTGTAGGAGTACTACGGCGTGCGGGGCCACGTCGTAGTAAACGGGTTCGGGTCGACGCCTTAAATATGTGTGGGCCGCTTGGTTTTACGGGAACAAGGCATCATTTTGGGTTCGGGGACCAGTGGAGATATAGTACGTACAAAAATTGTGGACGTAGGTTCGACCGAAAGGCAATGATGCATGGGCCCTGCATTTTGATATACCCGGGGCCGCATGAAATTTTCTACTCTACTCAAAACTAGTAAGGTACACATGTATTGAGCGCATGAGATTTTGAAACCAAATTATGAATAAATACACACTATAGCATGTAAAGCTTTGAGTCATATATGCATGATGTAGATGTTTGTTTAGTTCTTATAGTTCATCTCATTCAAAATCAATTAGTTTTATAAAAATGTTAAGATTCATGGGTTTGTGCATTGTAAATCATAAAGTAAAAAACAAATAATGGCAATTCATTTAGAAAAAAAAAATCAATTATGATACAGAAGATTCTAGAACAATGGAGAAGTGCTTGTGTTTTGAGGTTTGTGCATTATGCTTAAGTTCAACCATGGAGTCTTCTAAATTGTACATGTGGCAGATCTGGTGGAATGTTGATGATATCCAATGGCCAGTATTGCTCGGATTTGCCTATCTCTGCACTGTCGGGTTAGCTTCATCCAGCGACCATCTTTCAAAGTTATTGGCACACTATATAGTTCTTGTGCCATAGTTGCATGTTTTGGAAAAAAAGCTACTAGTGGGTTGTACTATCTATTTAGGAATAGAAGATGTATACATGGAAGTTGTAGGGAAAGAGATGCATGGAGCATCTCACTTCCTATGAGTAGGGATTGGAAAAGAGATGTTATTTGGTTCACATCATAGGAACTTTTCTATTGAAGCTAGAGATGACATGTATCTCAATTCCTATGAGGAGGGATTAGAAAAGAGATGTAATTTGGTTCATATCATAGGAACTTTTCTATTGAATATACGCTATTGTTTATTTTCCTTTGAAATTAAGGGAGTATAGGAATCCATTCATATGAACCAAGTGGCTCTAAAGCTATAGAAATGATATCATGTTTATTTCCTTTGAAATGTGGAGTATATGAATCTATTCCTATGAACCAATTGGCTCTAAAGGAAAAAATCCTATAAAAATCATATCATATAGAGTTCCTATGATATTCCTCGACACTAAAGGATGCTTGAAATTGCTGCGGGTGATACGATGGTCTTTCTTTGTTGACTCCTCACCCATCTTTATGGTTACCTCTCGAAGATGAATGAAATGATATATACATGGTATTCTACATGTACAATTTGGTACACGGAAACTCAGTAAAAGTTTGCGAGGTTCGAATTTTGAATAAAGCTATATGCACTGCATTTCGGAGCTGAGGGAGCATACGGAAGTTGCTAACACTCACGTGGAAGATTTGTGTGTAGGAGGAGTGGCTGTTCTGTTAAATGACATGGCAAAACTGACACTGTTGGATGCCGATCTAACGGTTCTTACGACGTTCATCAGGAAAAGGCTTGTGGCGAATGTTTATCGGATAATGATTTACGAACGCATGCATTGCATTGATACGTGCCCCCTCTCTCTCACGCACACGCACCCTCACGAGTCACGACTCTCCCGAGTCCTCTCGCAGACTCGCACGTCGCACCCACCATCTATCTGCAGGTAGATGTCACGCACATATGTGCTCTTCACATCCTACCCTCAGAACTTCTAAAAAACAAAAGACGGCGCACACATTTTATTTTAGCTCACACGTCACACACTTATACTATTACTCTTGCAGCGAACGTTCTTTGGGCATAGTATATTGTACTCTCACGAAGAGAAGCGGTGCACACACGCACTAGTTCTCTCACACCCACTCGCGGGTACATGTAGGACTGCATTTTTTTGAAGCTGGTACAAAAAAATCACTCCACTGTATATAAAAGCAGGAGCCTTAGCCCTTGCTTTACCACGGTTCCTCTCGTTCACTCTCTCATGCTCTCCAGATCTAAGCAACACATAGGTGGCCACACTCTCTCTCAGCTCACGGCTGGTCACAAATCCGGCCTGACAACCTCGACCGGGGCAGGGGTGTAGGTGCATAGTTCATGCTATCGTCGGCAGCGAGGGAGGAGACCAACGGCTGCCCGCGCGTCCCGATCGGCGGCCATGTCGTTCTCTCCGAGAGAGCGCCGGCTTGGGAGGGCCTCCGACCCCGTCTTCCTCCCTACGGTATTGTGGCCAAGATGCAGCCTCCCGACGCCGTCTTTGCCACATGCCGACAACCCTCAGGTATATATTCCTTCGAAACCTGCCTTGCTCTACTGCCCCGGCTCCCTTGGTGTGGATCCTTTTCTACTTCCGTTCGCTGTTCCAAAGCCAGCTAGACTTCTACTATTATTAGAAGTAAAGCTAGTTCATATAGTCGACTCAAAGCGTTGGTTCAAACAGGGAAGAAAGTGGGAAAGCTGTAGCATGAATCTAGGACTTGGTTCTAAGAGGAAACAGGGGAAAGTAGTAATATCTGTCACTGCTTAAATAACCGTATTTCGTATTTGCGCAAACAGGGATGTCTGTCTCCATATCGTTTCGGGATGTCTGTCTTCGTATCGTTTCTATCCGCGCAATCAAAAGCACACACCTCAGTTTTAGTACAACTGCGCAAAATGAGATGGCTATCCCTTGTTGCTGTCGTCTAACCTCCCGTCTTCAAGGTATCCCTACATTGGTAGTAACTAAGGTAGAATGACCAACGCAATCTAAAAGAAGCCGATTTGTATGTTTTACTTCCTGATTGCAGTGCAGGGACGAGTGAAAACAACTGCATCCTAGTCCGGAATGCACTTTCTACCAGTTCATCCATGGACCGAGGACTAGCTGGCACGGCTACACAGTGGTTTTTTCGACAGGTGCGTGGACAAGAGGCATTATGGTCTGCTTATTTCTGCAAATAGTGGTGCTTAAATTTAGTGGAATGCACAAGCATTTCAGCTGGTCAGTACACTGCATGGTTCAGTTCAGCATTCCAGCTGAGACCACAATTATAATTGGTTATTCTAGAATGAGAGAACCTAACCCTGGATGGTGGCAACAAGAAAAAACCAGAGTGAACTCCAGGAAATTTAAGCCTGCCGGGAGGCCCTTTGCTCAGAGAAGCCTTGCTTGTTTTTTCCTGATTTGTAAACCTTCTCACAACTGTCTTTTGCTGTGAACTAGTATATGTTTGTTATGTTCTATGAATCATTGAGATGTATAAAATTGCTTAACTTATGCTTTTCACGTTTTTTATGAAGATGAGTTTAATGTGAGTGTTCCACATGAGCGCTGGACTAGCGTGTGAACCTTTGGAATTTATTACATTGTGGCCTCAATTAACTGCATGAACCACTGTAACAAGATACATAGTTGCTTATATGTCAGACAGCAGATTGTTGATTGTTAGCTGGTCGATAGCCTAGTGTTGAAGCGAGCTGAGCCAATGTGCCGTGTTTTGCACAACTGCTTACAAGTGGGGTAGCACCAACAGTGTTTACAAGTACTTATGTATATGTCGGCGCACGATTCTCGAACGAGTGCTCTATTTCATCAAAACACACAATGCTCGTATGATAAACCGTGACAACTTATGTCTTACCATGCCATATTCATGAAAAAACTAGTGAGGATGCATCTATTTCGGCAACAATTACGATGTTTCTCACATGATTCACGGGCACACAAAATTAGCAGCAGTTCCCATAGACGGATTCAAACAGAGTACTAGCCCTAGAGGGGTCGATAACAGGCAAGGTTCGGATAATTAGACACAATCCAAACTACTATTAAACACTAGCTAGGGCAACTATTTCATGCCTCGATCAAATTTGGGCTGGACACAAGACCGACCTTGTCATGAACATCATCGAGGACGTCCCGCAGTAGCTCAATCCTCTGAACCTTCATGAAGACAACCTTGTGGCCTTGCCACTGATAAACTTGTTTGTGGAGGCATGCCACGTCATCTTCCTGCGTAAGACTGACAAGAAAAGTATGCCTCACAAACGAAGGAGTAGCTTTGAACTTCTTGTGCTTCAGTACACCTTGGACAATAGGTCTGACAACAGTGAGGCTGGAATACAGCTCTTCATTGGTATAACCGCAAATGGCTTCCAGCATCCAATAGCCTAAGAACTCTGTTTTCCCAGTGCGTATATTCAGGTCGTCCGCCTCATAGCGAGTGACATGTACAACCACACAATCCTTGTCTGCATCAGGGCTCTAATTGAAACAGAAACAAATTCTGAATTACTTTTCAGTATAAGAAACACAAGTTATTTAAACCACTATGTATAGCATGGCATCGAAGCTAATAAAATTTTGCATTATTAATCACCACATACTTCCTTTTCTAAAAAAATCACCACATACTTAGATGAAAAACCACAATTGAGATCGGCAAAGAAGGAAATCACCTTGGGCAGCTTAGCAGGGGGGGACACATCCTCGAAGGGGGAAAACTGCTCCTACAGTGCCACGGGGGATGTAACCTCAAACGGGGCATTGACCATCTCAGTAGTGGCCGTGAGCGTATCTGGGGTCGGCTCGGTGGTTGCTTCTATCTTCTTGGAGCTCTCTGGCTCGTGGGGATCAGCCTCCCGTGCCTGGTCCAATATCGGCAGATCTTTGCCTGGTTCTCCTTGGTCCATCATGAAACTGACGAATACTAGGAGACCACTGAAAGGAAAACACAATCACAATGACAATGAAACAAAAAGAGAGTGAGGATCGGTTACTGCTTTGCAAAAGTTCTTTTTTTTTCTCTGAACGAAAATATACCAACATCACGGATCCGCTTACCTTCCCTTCGTTCGGAGAGAAGAACAGTAGCAAATGCGAGTGTTGCCTTTCTTGAAGACGGTGAGGGAGAAGGGGATTCAGCGAAGAGTGAAATGATGGTTGCTTCGTCCGTCAAACTTAGACTGCGGGGAAGTGGGGTTTTGTGATATGACGGCTCGTTACTGTTGCGCTACGACCAGGATCTCCTCCTGCATACTGCCTTCTAATTTGGTGGATGGCATTTGGGCCCGCGCGCTGCATGTCCCGCATGTCGGTGAACAAAAGTATAACGACATTCAGTAGAGGGAGACGTTTCAGTGACCTAGGAGGAGCTAGAAGCGGTAGAGTGTCTCCACTATACTAGTAGTAATTGTTTTTCTGGGTAGCTGTAGAGTGTCTCCACTGTACTAGTTGTAATTGTTTTTCTGGGTAGCTGTAGAGTGTCTCCACTGTATTAGTAGTAATTGTTTCTCTGGGCCCAAGACAAAACAGCCCATCCACACTAGTAAATAGTAAAATCAATTCAAAAGCCCATATATTTACTGAATTGACGGATGGGTATGTCGAAGAGCAAAAAAAGGAGTTTCAGGTGGGCAAAAGAGCTTCTGAACATGCCGAGCTTCTATTTACAACATATTGTGGTCCTAATCTAGTAAATTTTACGACCCGGGATGTTCATTCTATGGACCCGACCGATCCATTTGACTGTGACTGCCGAAAATAGTGCAGGAGTTAGATGTTGTTGCCCTTTTCAATCTGGTTTTTTTGTAAACCTGATGAACAATTAACCCTCGTGCTTTTGTACAGTTTGTAAGCTGGAGTTAGATGTTCCTGACCTTTTCAACTCGGCTGTGACTGTCATATTTTCTTTGAAACAAGGCAAATGGCTTGCCATTCGTCTAATTTAGAGTGAAATATTGTAACAAATCCCAACCAAGGGAAATAACATCACTCTCGCCGGCTGCTTGAGCTCACTGTGCATTACAGAAGCCAAGTGATTAGCCCCCACTAGCACCCACAAACTTATTTTGAACTAGCACATCAAATGGGCTGTAAATTTTCATAGGAAAGGTTGCATGACCATGACAGATTTGGATTCTGACATTTGGGACCCACGAGGAAATAGCCTATCCAAGGTGGTGTCGACTTACTAGCCAGTGAATGAACGATTCTGCCTACCAGCCGTTGGATTGACATCCAACATCTGTCGTGTATCTTCTATCTCTTGTCTTCTTCCTCCAGCCGCCCAAACTAAACCACCCCGTCGGCTCCGCCTGCTCCCGCGTCCCATGGCTGGCTGCGCCTCCGCCGCCCTACCGTACGTACCCTCCAACGTTGCCCAGTCCCTCCCTCTATTCCCCCACACATCCTGTTATTCTCCGGCAACGTCAGCCCCAACACGCACCCGCGCCCGAACCAGTCAACCCTCATACTCCCCTCAGCCTGCGTCTGGACCGGCGCATCTTCAACGACTCCTGTTTGTTCCGTCTGAGGCCTCCCGTCGTCCTCCGCCTTGTGGCCTTGGTTCGCTCGCCGTGCGCGGTGCGCCGCCCTATTGCGTTGTCAACGTCGTTAACAACCGAGAGGAACAAGGAGATGACTGTATGTGGAGAGGATGACAGTAGGGACCCACCAGCGTTATGGTAGTACGGAAGCAAGTGCCTCTATAGTACAAGCCCAAAAATATGGTTCCTCCTAATAGTTGGACATCTGGGGCTCACGCCATTGTGAACGTACTCAATAAACGAGAGAATTACACTACGAGCGGCTGACACCATGGACCCAGCAAGTCGCATAGTTTTTTTAGGAACAAGCAGTTGTTATTTATACTAGTTTTAGCGACGGATCAGGGTAACAACGGGGCTGTGCGGGGGCTGTGGCCCATCTAGCCAGGGTTTTATTTATGTTTACCACATCATGAGCCCAGTTGTGTTTTTTCTTGCTAAAAATGGCTAGCCCAGTTCTATTTTTTTAAAAGAAATACCCAAACAAGGCCTACTTGCTTTATCGGCCGTGCCGGGCTACAAATCTTTCAAGACGAGGAGACTTTCATTCGGTTTGCCTAGAAATGGGCTGTACATTTTTAAAACACATCAAACCAGGAATTAGTTTCATTTTTTTATTACAAGATCTTAAATTCCATTGATTTTTATGCGTGGACAATTATTTGGATTTTATATTTATGTAAATTATTTTTCAAAATAGTTTGAATGTGAATCGATATTTCTGGATTAAAAATAGTTGACCGCACCGAAATATGCAAAATTTCGTATACTTTTTAACCTTGGCCACAATAGGGGGTGTAATGCTAACAAAAAGAAGATGGGCTCCAAAAAAATTCTTAAGAATTAGCAAATGGGTTGTACAGTAATAGAAATAATGGCAGATGGGATGTATGCTGTTTTCAACAAATTTGAGGCTGACTTGTGCGCCTACTACAGGTTGACGCGTATGCTTTCATAAAAAGGTTGACGCACACGCAACGCCTTGTCAACTTAGTCAACACACGAGAGCAGTGACTGTTGGATGTCCATCCAACGGCTGTTGTGCTTCTTCAATCTCTACTCTTCATGCTCCAGCTGCTCAAACAAGCGCCAGCGGGACTGCCTGCTCCCTCCTCCCATGGCCGGCGATGCTGCCGTGCAGGCCTCACGGCCCCATCGTACTCCCATCGCTGGCCTAGCCATCCCTCTACTCACCCACACATGCTGTTATTCTCCGGCGACGGCAGACGAACCAGTAAACCCTTGTACTCCTCCGCGTGGGAAACAACTGCCGAGTATTCCCTGGCTCCGTGTCGTTCCCTTCCTAGGCCTCGACGCCGTCCACCGCCCTGGTGCTCTCGGCACGGCCTGGTCAACATGGTCAATGAACGACATCCATCGGAAGTGGACTGTACGTGGAGAGGCTTACAGCTGGGTCCACGGCCGCACGCAAGGAAATGCCTCCTTATTATGCGCAAAATAATGATTCCTCCACCTGACATCTAGGACCCACAGGAAGGGCCTCTGTATTTCGCGAAAAAATGTTCCCCCCGCTGACAGGTCGGACTCACCAGCTATATCTTCGCACGCAAGGAAGTGCCTCCTTATTATGCCCAAAAAAATGAATACCCCCCTGCTACTTGGGACCCACCATATTATTGGGCTGACTTGTGCGCCTACTAAGTTGACAGGGACAGAGGGCTTTGTCAACTTAGTCAATACTCCAGTGACCGTATGATGTCCATCCAATGGCCATAGTGCTTCTTCAACCTCTGGTCCTCTTGCTCCAGCCGCCCAAAGCAGCGCCGGTCGTACCGCCTGTTCCTGCCTCCTGTGGCCGGCTGTGCTACCGCGCAGGCCTCACCGCCCCCATACTACTCCCAACACTGGCCAGGCCATCCCTCCACTCACCCACACCCCCTGTTATTCTGCGGCGATGGCAGCCTCACACTGCAGCCGAACTAGTGAATGCTTGTAGTCCTCTCCGCGTGGGCATCCACTGCCGCGTCTTGCCCGGCTCCGCGTCGTCCCCTTCCTAGGCCTCGTTGACGTCCACCGCCGTGGTGCTCTCGATGCGGCGTGGTCAATGTGGTCAACGACCGACTTCCATCGGAAGAGTACTGTACGTGGAGAGGCTGACAGGTGGGTCCATGGCAGCCACAAGGAAGTGCCCCCTTATTACGTGGAAAATAATTATTCCTCCACCCGACAGCGGGGACCCACCGGATGGGCCACTAGTATTTTGCCAAAAAATTGTTTCCCCTGACTGCTGGGACCCACCGGACGGGCCACCGTATTTCGCGAAAAAAATGTTCCCCCCGCTATCAGCTCGGACCCACCGAAAGTGCCTCCTTATTACTCACAAAAAATGAATAATCCCCCAGCTAGCTGGGACCCACCTTGGTTGGAGGCTGACTTATGGGCCTACTAAGTTGACGGGGACGAAGGGCTTTGTCAACTTAGTCAATATGAACGATTCTAGCTCCAGTGACCGTACGATGTCCATCCAACGGCCGTAGTGCTTCTTCAACCTCTGGTCTTCTTCCTCCAGCCGCCCAAAGCAGCGCTGGTCGTGCCGCATGCTCCTGCCTCCCGTGGCCGGCTGTGCTGACGCAGAGGCCTCACCGCCCCTACTATTCCCACCGCTGGTCAGGCCCTGCGGCGACAGCAACCTCACACCGTAGCCGAACCAGTGAACCCTCGTACTCCTCTCCGCACGGGCTTCCTCTGTCGCGTCTTCCCCGGCTCCGTGTCGTCCCCTTCCTAGGCCTCGCTGTCGTCCTCCGCCGTGGTGCTCTCCGCGCGGCGTGGTCAACATGGTCAAGGATCGACTTCCATCGGAAGAGTACTGTACGTGGAGAGGCTGACAGCTGGGTCCATGGCCACAGCCCAGTTTTTTTGTGATTTGCCCAGTAAGTCGCTTTGTCGGGCCTGTTGGGCTGCAAATCTTTCAAGACGAGGAGAGCTTTCATTCGGCTGGCCGAGAAAATGGCCCATCAGTAATGAGAAATGGGCTGTACATTTTTAAAACACATCAAACCGGCAATTAGTTTCAAATATTTTTTTCATTTCAAGATTTTAAATTACATTAATTTTTATGCATGGAGAATTTGTTGGATTTTATATTTATATACATTTATTTTTAAAATCAGTTTGAATGTGATTCGAAATTTCAGGATTAAAAACAGTTCGGGCCGCACCGGAATATGCAAAAATTTGTATAATTTTTTAACCGTGGCCACAATATGGGTTGAAATGCTAACAAAAAGAATATGGGCTCCAAAAAAACCTTAAGAATTTGCAAATGGGCTGTAATTATTAGAAATAATGGCAGATGGGATGTATGATGTTTTCCACATATTTGAGGCTTTCCTAAAAAAGGTTGACGCACAAGCACTGACTATTGGATGTCCATCCAACGGCCGTCACGCTTCTTCAATCTCTGCTCTTCCTACTCCAGCCGCTCAAACAAGCGCCGGCGGGACTGCCTGCTCCCTCCTCCCCGAGGCCGGCTGTGCTGCCGCGTAGGCCTCACCGCCCCACCGTACTCCCATCGCCGGCCTAGCCATCTCTCTACTCACCCACACCTGCTGTTATTCTCCGGCGACGGCAGACGAACCAGTAAACCCTCGTAGAGTCATACTCCCCTCCGCGTGGGAAACAACTGCCGAGTCTTCCCTGCCTCCGTGTCGTCCCCTTCCTAGGCCTCGTCGTCTTCCACCGCCGTGGTGCTCTCCGTGCGGCGTGGTCAATGTGGTCAATGACCGACTTACATCGAAGAGTACTGTGCGTGGAGACGCTGACAGTTGGGTCCACGGCCGCAGCAAGGAAGTGCCTCCTTATTACGCGCAAAATAATTATTCCTCCACCTGACAGCGGGGACCCACCGGACGGGCCACCGTATTTTGCAAAAAAACGTTTCCCCCCTGACTGCTGGGACCCACCAGCTACACCTTCGCATGCTAGGAAGTGCGTCTGGGCCAAAAAAACAAAACAATTCGCCCCCCCTAACTACTGGGCCCACCAGCTACATCTTCGCACGCAAGGAAGTGCCTGACAGTCGGGACCCACCTGGTCAAAGTGTACGTAGCGTTGTCATTCTGCTCGTGAACGTGTACGTACATATATACTGGTGGATGTAGAGGCGCGCACGTGTCGTAGTAGAGGCGCGCACGTAGCATGTACACGTACGTACAGCGACCAGGGTGCAAGAAAGAAAATACGGCCACGTTTGTGTACATACGGGCGGGGTCTCGAACGCTTACTCGCACATACGTATGGCGAGGGCTCGTTGACATGGCTGGGTCGGAACGGAGAAACATCGTCGTCGTCGTGTTCATGGAGAGGCAAAAGAATGCGTCATGTTCATGGGGAGGCAATGGAATGCGTCGTGTTCATCGGGAGGCAACGAAACGCGTGGGAGCCAACCGACTGGGTCGGAACGGAATGCGTGGTCATGTTCATCGGGAGGGCTTGGACGGAACAGGCGATGGAAACAAGGCCTAGCGTACCGCAGAATGGAGGAATTGGCCTTGTGTTCGACCGGCCACGTTCGAAACGGGATCCTATTCATCGCGAGGGGTCTGGCGTACCGCAAAATGATGAAACGGACCTCCTATGGTCGAAACGAGGGTCCTGTTGTTCGGGAGGGGTGTGGCGTACCGCAAAACGGACGAAACGGACCTCCTACGGTCGAAACGGGGGTCCTGTTGATCGGGAGGGGTGTGGCGTACCGCAAAACGGACGAAACGGACCTCCTACGGTCGAAACGGGGGTCCTATTCATCAGGAGGGGTGTGGCGTACCACAAAACAGGACTCCACGGGATGCTGTTCATCTCCACCGTCGACCTCCTCCAGCCTGCACGGGCTACCGTCGACCTCCTCCAGCCTCCACGGGCTGCTGTTCATACAGCCTCCACCGCACGCTACTCCACCGGCTACTGTTCAACCATCCCTCCACCGTCTATTGTTCATCCAGCCCTCCACGCGACAGGGTCCTATTCAACCACCCCTCCACGGGCACCCCTTCACCGTCTACTATTCATCCAGCCCTCCACCACACCACAGGGTCCTGTTCATCTAGAGGCAACGCCACCGCTCACTATTCATCCAACCCCCCCCCCCCCCCCCCCCCCCCCCCGCAACGCTCACTGTTCATCCAATCGATCGGCTACAAATAGCAGCAGTAGCATAGGAATCGCTCGATCGGGTTCAGTTAACAGCCATCGATCGATCGCTCGGGTTCAGTAACGCGTAGCCTGCAGTGTAATCGCTCGTGTTCAGTTAGAGCCCAACGCCTTGCTCGGGTTCAGTTAGAGCCAACGCCTCGCACACACGCACATACGTGTACGAGAGAAACACGCATCGCTCGGCTCCCGACCTCCCACCGTAACCGGGAACTCCCCAAAATTTTCCTCGCCCTCGCTTCTACCATGGTTTTTTCCATCATGGACGGCCCAAAGAATGTCATGCAGCTACGTCTCCGGCCCGCCCAGGACAAAAAGCCCATTTTCTGTCATGATTTTTTGTCATAGAAATGTCATATGTATGACAGAAAAAATTTCCGTTCGGCCCAAAATGTCACGGATGTGTCTTTTTTTGTAGTGACTCTTTGCTGCAATATCGGTGGCCTTCATCTTCTCCTAGTACGTCTTGATATGGGCAAGGGCCATCCATGCACCTTCAATGCACGTTGGCCGCTTAACGGGGTCGATACACGGCACCGCATCAACAAGTCACTGTACCAAACCGAAATAACTATTCGGAATAGGCTCAGTCGGCCACAGCCGGACCACGACGTCCTTCATGGCAGATCCAGATATTTTGTCGAGTTCATCCCACTGGGCCATCTGTTTGTTCAGCAACAGCGAACGCTTTGGCATGCTGAATTGCGACCAGAAAAGCTTCTCCGTCGCATGTCCTTCTCGCGCTGGGTAAAACTGCGTCGCATCAGAGACACTCTTCGGCAAGTCCAAGAATGCGTCTGGAGAACTCCACATTTGACTAAGCGGGGCATACTTCGGATCACTGAATCTAGTCTGTAATGAGAAGGGCTTACCGGCCACTACCTCCCCAGCTTGCCGGATCTCCTCCCGAGCCGCTCTAGACTCGGTCCGTGCTTCTCTCGCCTCTTGCAAGGCCTTGTCGAGATCGGTCGTTTTGACTTTGTTATCCTTTTCGACAAATTCACATCGGACAGTAGCATCCTGTAGATCGCGCGCCATGGTAGATATTCTCTCCTTGCACTAGCGTCGAGCAGCCTGTTCGGCTTTTAACTCAGCAGCTGCCTTCTTGGCAACCGCATTACTCATCCTGGCTTGCTCCTTGGCCTGGACGAGCTTAGCCCACAGGGTCTCAACCGCGGCAGCACCATCTGCAGTCACTACTAGAATCAGCTTCTTTGCCATCCGCCATGGCGGACGACAAAGGCATAGATCACGGACGGCAAACTTCTTTGCCGTCTGCTGGCGGACGGCAAACTGTCCGGATGAACGCCTGCCAGCAAAGGCCTTCTTTTTCGTCCGCTTCTTAGACACGTATGGCAAAGGATTACGCTGTCCGCCATCCGAGGCTAACAGATGGCAAAGACAGCTGACGACAGTGCGGTGGCGTGAGAGCCGTTAGGGGGTTAACGGAGCTCTTTGCCATCTGCCAGCGGACGGCAAAGTGTCAAAGATCTTTGCCGTCGCTGGCAGACGACAAAGAGCCCAGCTAGGCATCACTAGGAAGCTGCCACGTGTCCAGATATGTCGTCCGCCAGTAGACGGCAAAGAGGTTTGGATCATTGCCGTCTGCTGGCGGACGGCATAGCTGGTCACTTTGCTGTCCGCCAGCAGACGGCAAAATGACCAAATAGGAAGCCAGTGTTCCCAGTTTGCACAGGTGACTGCCACATGTCCTCTTTGGTACGATTGGCATATACCGAAGTGTTGGGGAACGTAGTAATTTCAAAAAAAATTCCTACGCACACGCAAGATCATGGTGATGCATAGCAACGAGAGGGGAGACTATGATCTACGTACCCTTGTAGATCGACAACGGAAGCATTAGGTTGATGTAGTTGTATGTCTTCACGGCCCGACCGATCAAGCACCGAAACTACGGCACCTCCGAGTCCTAGCACACGTTCAGCTTGATGACGATCCCCGGACTCCGATCTAGCAAAGTGTCGGGGAAGAGTTCCGTCAGCACGATGGCGTGGTGACGATCTTGATGTACTACTGCAGCAGGGCTTCGCCTAAACTCCGCTACAATATTATCGAGGACTATGGTGGAAGGGGGCACCACACACGGCTAAGAATATGATCACGTGGATCAACTTGTGTCTTTCTGGGGTGCCCCTGCCTCCATATATAAAGGACTAAAGGGGGGGGTGCGGCCGGCCTAGGAGAGGCGCGCCAGGAGAGTCCTACTCCCTCTGGGAGTAGGATTCCCCCCCCCCCCAATCCTAGTTGGAATAGGATTCGCGGAGGGGGGAAAAGAGAGAGGGTGGCCGGCCCCCTCTCCTTGTCCTATTCGGACCAAGGGAGGGTAGGGGCGCGCGGCCCACTTTGGGCAGCCCCTTCTCTTTTCCACTAAGGCCCACTATGGCCCATATAGCTCCCGGGGGGTTCCGGTAACCTCCCGGTTCTCCGGTAAAATCCCGATTTCACCCGGAACACTTCCGATATCCAAACATAGGCTTCCAATATATCAATCTTTATGTCTCGACCATTTCGAGACTCCTCGTCATGTCCGTGATCACATCCGGGACTCTGAACAAACTTCGGTACATCAAAATGCATAAACTCATAATATAACTGTCATCGTAACCTTAAGCGTGCGGACCCTACGGGTTCGAGAACCATGTAGACATGACCGAGACACGTCTTCGTTCAATAACCAATAGCGGGACCTGGATGCCCATATTGGCTCCTATATATTCGACGAAGATCTTTATCGGTCAGACCGCATAACAACATACGTTGTTCCCTTTGTCATCGGTATGTTACTTACCCGAGATTCGATCATCAGTATCTCAATACCTAGTTCAATCTCGTTACCGGCAAGTCTCTTTACTCATTCTATAATACGTTATCCCGCAACTAACTCATTAGTTGCAATGCTTGCAAGGCTTAAGTGATGTGCATTACCGAGAGGGCCCAGAGATACCTCTCCGACAATCGGAGTGACAAATCCTAATCTTGAAATACGCCAACCCAACATGTACCTTTGGAGACACCTGTAGAGCTCCTTTATAATCACCCAGTTACGTTGTGACGTTTGGTAGCACACAAAGTGTTCCTCCGGCAAACGGGAGTTGCATAATCTCATAGTCATAGGAACATGTATAAGTCATGAAGAAAGCAATAGCAACATACTAAACGATCGGGTGCTAAGCTAATGGAATGGGTCATGTCAATCAGATCATTCACTTAATGATGTGATCCCGTTAATCAAATAACAACTCATTGTTCATGGTTAGGAAACATAACCATCTTTGATTAACGAGCTAGTCAAGTAGAGGCATACTAGTGACACTTTGTTTGTCTATGTATTCACACAAGTATTATGTTTCCGGTTAATACAATTCTAGCATGAATAATAAACATTTATCATGATATAAGGAAATAAATAATAACTTTATTATTGCCTCTAGGGCATATTTCCTTCAGTCTCCCACTTGCACTAGAGTCAATAATCTAGTTCACATCGCCATGTGATTTAACAGCAATAGTTCACATCACCATGTGATTAACACCCATGGTTCACATCGATATGTGATCAACACCCAAAGGGTTTACTAGAGTCAGTAATCTAGTTCACATCGCTATGTGATTAACACCGAAAGAGTACTAAGGTGTGATCATGTTTTGCGTGTGAGATAATTTTAGTCAACGGGTCTGTCACATTCAGATCCGTAAGTATTTTGCGAATTTCTATGTCAACAATGCTCTGCACGGAGCTACTCTAGCTTATTGATCCCACTTTCAATATGTATCTAGATCGAGACTTAGAGTCATCCAGATCTGTGTCAAAACTTGCATCAACGTAACTTTTTACGACGAACCTTTTTGTCACCTCCATAATTGAGAAATATTTCCTTATTCCACTAAGGATAATTTTGACCGATGTCCAGTGATCTACTCTTAGATCACTATTGTACTCCATTGCTTAACACAGTGTAGGGTATACAATAGATCTGGTACACAGCATGGCATACTTTATAGAACCTATGGCTGAGGCATAGGGAATGACTTTCATTCTATTTCTATCTTCTGCTGTGGTCGGGCTTTGAGTCTTACTCAATTTCACACCTTGCAACACAGGAAAGAACTCTTTCTTTGACTGTTCCATTTTGAACTACTTCAAAATCTTGTCAAGGTATGTACTCATTGAAAAACTTATCAAGCGTCTTGATCTATCTCTATAGATCTTGATGCTCAATATGTAAGCAGCTTTACCGAGGTCTTTCTTTGAAAAACTCCTTTCAAATATTCCTTTATGCTTTCCAAAAAATTATACATTATTTCCGATCAACAACATGTTGTTCACATATACTTATCAGAAATGTTGTAGTGCTCCCACTCACTTTCTTGTAAATACAGGCTTCACCGTAAGTCTGTATAAAACTATATGCTTTGATCAACTTATCAAAGCGTATATTCCAACTCCGAGATGCTTGCACCAGTCCATAGATGGATCGTTGGAGCTTGCATATTTTGTTAACACCTTTAGGATTGACAAAACCTTCTGGTTGCATCATATACAACTCTTCTTTAAGAAATCCATTAAGGAATGCAGTTTTTGTTTATCCATTTGCCAGATTTCATAAAATGCGGCAATTGCTAACATGATTCGGACAGACTTAAGCATATATACGAGTGAGAAAATCTCATCGTAGTCAACACCTTGAACTTGTCGAAAACCTTTTGCGACAATTCTAGCTTTGTAGATAGTAACACTACTATCAGCGTCCGTCTTCCTCTTGAAGATCCATTTATTTTCTATGGCTTGCCGATCATCAGGCAAATCCATCAAAGTCCATAGTTTGTTCTCATACATGGATCATATCTCAGATTTTATGGCCTCAAACCATTTCGCGGAATCTGGGCTCATCATCGCTTCCTCATAGTTCGTAAGTTTGTCATGGTCTAGTAACATGACTTCCAGAACAGGATTACTGTACCACTCTGGTGCGGATCTCACTCTGGTTTACCAACGAGATTCGGTAGTAACTTGATCTGAAGTTACATGATCATCATCATTAGCTTCCTCACTAATTGGTGTAGTAGTCACAGGAACAGATTTCTGTGATGAACTACTTTCCAATAAGGGAGCAGGTACAGTTACCTCATCAAGTTCTACTTTCCTCCCACTCACTTCTTTCGAGAGAAACTCCTTCTCTAGAAAAACTCGGAATTTAGCAACAAAAGTCTTGCCTTCGGATTTGTGATAGAAGGTGTACCCAACAGTCTCCTTTGGGTATCCTATGAAGACATATTTCTCCGATTTGGGTTTGAGCTTATCAGGATGAAACTTTTTCATATAAGCATCACAATCCCAAACTTTAAGAAACGACAACTTTGGTTTCTTGCCAAACCACAGTTCAGATTGTGTCGTCTCAACAGACTTAGATGGTGCCCTTTTAAATGTGAATGCAGCTGTCTTTAATGCATAACCCCAAAACGATAGTGGTAGATCGAAAAGAGACATCATAGATCGCACCTTATCTAATAAAGTACGGTTATAATGTTCGGACACACCATTATGTTGTGGTGTTCCAGGTGGCGTGAGTAGTAAAACTATTTCACATTGTTTTAACTGAAGGCCAAACTCGTAACTCAAATATTTTACCTCTGCGATCATATCGTAGAAACTTTTATTTTCTTGTTACGATGATTCTCCACTTCACTCTGAAATTCTTTGAACTTTTCAAATATTTCAGACTTGTGTTTCATTAAGTATATATACCCATATCTGCTCAAATCATCTGTGGAGGTTAGAAAATAATGATACCCACCGCGAGACTTAACACTCATCGGATCTCATACATTAGTATGTATTATTTCCAATAAGTCAGTTGCTCGCTCCATAGTTCCGGAGAACGGTGTTTTAGTCATCTTGCCCATGAGGCATGGTTCACAAGCATCAACTGATTCATAATCAAGTGATTCCAAAAACCCATTAGCATGGAGTTTCTTTGCGCTTTACACCAATATGACCTAAACGGCAGTGCCACAAATAAGTTGCACTATCATTATTAACTTGGATCTTTTGGTTTCAATATTATGATTATGTGTATCACTACGATCAAGATCCAACGAACTATTTTCATTGGGTGTGTAACCATATAAGGTTTTATTCATGTAAACAGAACAACAATTTATTCTCTTACTTAAATGAATAACCGTATTACAATAAACATGATCAAATCATATTCATGCTCAACGCAAACACCAAATAACACTTATTCAGGTTCAACACTAATCCCGAAAGTATAGGGAGTGTGCGATGATGATCATATCAATCTTGGAACCACTTCCAACACACATCGTCACTTCACCCTTAACTAGTCTCTGTTTATTCTGCAACTCCTGTTTCGAGTTACTAATCTTAGCAACTGAACTAGTATCAAATACTGAGGGGTTGCTATAAACACTAGTAAAGTACACATCAATAACATGTATATCAAATATACTTATGTTCACTTTGCCATCCTTCTTATCTGCCAATCACTTGGGGTAGTTCCGCTTCCAGTGACCAGTCCCTTTGCAGTAGAAACACTTAGTCTCAGGCTTAGGACCAGACTTGGGCTTCTTCACTTGAGCAGCAACTTCCTTGCTGTTCTTCTTGAAGTTCCCCTTCTTCCCTCTACCCTTTTCTTGAAACTAGTGGTCTTGTCTACCATCAACACTTGATGTTTTTCTCGATTTCTACCTTCGTTAATTTCCGCATTACGAAGAGCTTGGGAATCGTTTCCGTTATCCCTTGCATATCATAGTTCATCATGAAGTTCTACTAACTTGGTGATGGTGACTAGAGAATTCTGTTAATCACTATCTTATCTGGAAGATTAACTCCCACTTGATTCAAGCGATTGTAGTACTCAGACAATCTGGGCACATGCTCACTAGTTGAGCGATTCTCCTCCATCTTTTAGCTATAGAACTTGTAGGAGACTTCATATCTCTCAACTCGGGTATTTGCTTGAAATATTAACTTCAACTCCTGGAACATCTCATATGCTCCATGACGTTCAAAACGTCTTTGAAGTCCCGATTCTAAGCCATTAAGCATGGTGCACTAAACTATCAAGTAGTCATCATATTGAGCTAGCCAAACGTTCATAACGTTTGCATCTGCTCCTGCAATAGGTCCGTCACCTAGCGGTGCATCAAGGACATAATTCTTCTGTGCAGCAATGAGGATAAATCTCAGATCACGGATCCAATCCGCGTCATTGCTACTAACATCTTTCAACACAATTTTCTCTAGGAACATATCAAAATAAACACAGGGAAGCAACAACGCGAGCTATTGATCTACAACATAATTTGCAAAATACTACCAGGACTAAGTTCAGGATAAATTTAAGTTCAATTAATCATATTACTTAAGAACTCCCACTTAGATAGACATCCCTCTAATCCTCTAAGTGATTACGTGATCCAAATCAACTAAACCATGTCCGATCATCACGTGAGATGGAGTAGTTTCATTGGTGAACATCACTATGTTGATCATATCTACTATATGATTCACGCTCGACCTTTCGGTCTCCGTGTTCCGAGGCCATATCTGTATATGCTTGGCTCGTCAAGTATAACCTGAGTATTCCGCGTGTGCAACTGTTTTGCACCCGTTGTATTTGAACGTAGAGCCTATCACACCCGATCATCACGTGGTGTCTCAGCACGAAGAACTTTCGCAACGGTGCATACTCAGGGAGAACACTTCTTGATAATTAGTGAGAGATCATCTTATAATGCTACCGTCAATCAAAGCAAGATAAGATGCATAAAAGATAAACATCACATGCAATCAATATAAGTGATATGATATGGCCATCATCTTGTGCTTGTGATCTCCATCTCCGAAGCACCGTCGTGATCACCATCGTCACCGGCGCGACACCTTGATCTCCATCGTAGCATCGTTGTCGTCTCGCCAATCTTATGCTTCCATGACTATCGCTACCGCTTAGTGATAAAGTAAAGCATTATAGCGCGATTGCATTGCATACAATAAAGCGACAACCATATGGCTCCTGCCAGTTGCCGATAACTCGATTACAAAACATGATCATCTCATACAATAAAATTTAGCATCATGTCTTGACCATATCACATCACAACATGCCCTGCAAAAACAAGTTAGACGTCCTCTACTTTGTTGTTGCAAGTTTTACGTGGCTGCTACGGGCTTAAGCAAGAACCAATCTTACCTACGCATCAAAACCACAACGATAGTTTGTCAAGTTGGTGCTGTTTTAACCTTCGCAAGGACCGGGCGTAGCCACACTCGGTTCAACTAAAGTTGGAGAAACTGTCACCCGCAAGCCACCTATGTGCAAAGCACGTCGGGAGAACCGGGCTCGCGTAAGCGTACGCGTAATGTCGGTCTGGGCCGCTTCGTCGAACAATACCGCCGAACCAAAGTATGACATGCTGGTAAGCAGTATGACTTATATCGCCCACAACTCACTTGTGTTCTACTCGTGCATATAACATCAACACATAAAACCTAGGCTCGGATGCCACTGTTGGGGAATGTAGTAATTTCAAAAAAATTTCCTACGCACACGCAAGATCATGGTGATGCATAGCAACGAGAGGGGAGAGTATGATCTACGTACCCTTGTAGATCGACAACGGAAGCATTAGGTTGATGTAGTCGTACGTCTTCACGGCCCGACCGATCAAGCACCGAAACTACGGCACCTCCGAGTTCTAGCACACGTTCAGCTTGATGACGATCCCCGGACTCCGATCCAGCAAAGTGTCGGGGAAGAGTTCCATCACCACGACGGCATGGTGACGATCTTGATGTACTACTGCAGCAGGGCTTCGCCTAAACTCCGCTACAATATTATCGAGGACTATGGTGGAAGGGGGCACCGCACACGGCTAAGAATATGATCACGTGGATCAACTTGTGTCTTTCTGGGGTGCCCCTGCCTCCATATATAAAGGACTAAAGGGGGTGGGTGCGGCCGGCCTAGGAGAGGCGCGCCAGGAGAGTCCTACTCCCTCTGGGAGTAGGATTCCCCCCCCCCAATCCTAGTTGGAATAGGATTCGCGGAGGGGGGAAAAGAGAGAGGGTGGCCGGCCCCCTCTCCTTGTCCTATTCGGACCAAGGGAGGGGAGGGGCGCGCGGCCCACTTTGGGCAGCCCCTTCTCTTTTCCACTAAGGCCCACGATGGCCCATATAGCTCCCGGGGGGTTCCGGTAACCTCCCGGTTCTCCCGTAAAATCCCGATTTCACCCGGAACACTTCCGATATCCAAACATAGGCTTCCAATATATCAATCTTTATGTCTCGACCATTTCGAGACTCCTCGTCATGTCCGTGATCACATCCGGGACTCCGAACAAACTTCGGTACATCAAAATGCATAAACTCATAATATAACTGTCATCGTAACCTTAAGCGCGCGGGCCCTATGGGTTCGAGAACCATGTAGACATGACCGAGACAGGTCTCCGGTCAATAACCAATAGCGGGACCAGGATGCCCATATTGGCTCCTAGGTATTCTATGAAGATCTTTATCGGTCAGACCGCATAACAACATACGTTGTTCCCTTTGTCATCGGTATATTACTTACCCGAGATTCGATCGTCGGTATCTCAATACCTAGTTCAATCTCGTTACCGGCAAGTCTCTTTACTCGTTCTGTAATACATCAGCCCGCAACTAACTCATTAGTTGCAATGATTGCAAGGCTTAAGTGATGTGCATTACCGAGAGGGCCCATAGATACCTCTCCGACAATCGGAGTGACAAATCCTAATCTCGAAATACGCCAACCCAACATGTACCTTTGGAGACACCTGTAGAGCTCCTTTATAATCACCCAGTTACGTTGTGACGTTTGGTAGCACACAAAGTGTTCCTCCGGCAAACGGGAGTTGCATAATCTCATAGTCATAGGAACATGTATAAGTCATGAAGAAAGCAATAGCAACATACTAAACGATCGGGTGCTAAGCTAATGGAATGGGTCATGTCAATCAGATCATTCACTTAATGATGTGATCCCGTTAATCAAATAACAACTCATTGTTCATGGTTAGGAAACATAACCATCTTTGATTAACGAGCTAGTCAAGTAGAGGCATACTAGTGACACTTTGTTTGTCTATGTATTCACACAAGTATTATGTTTCCGGTTAATACAATTCTAGCATGAATACTAAACATTTATCATGATATAAGGAAATAAATAATAACTTTATTATTGCCTCTAGGGCATATTTCCTTCACGAAGAACATTAACGGGTATTATGGTCTTCGTCTTCTCACCCATACCGTTGTCTACCACAACATACCTGAAAGAATTGCAAATGGGACAATAGTTCAAGTCCTCATACTGAAGCCTAAATAAGACACATCCTTTCTCATAGGCATGTATCTTCTCATAGGCATCTTAAGAGCACGGAGGATTTTGTCTTACTGGTACAGGTTTGGAGGTAGCACATGGCCTTTTGGTAGAAATCGGCCGAATACTGTCATCATCGCGTCGTAGCATTCTCTGCCCAAGTTGAATTGAGCCTTCAAAGCCATTTTTTGTGAGATGGCATCCAGCTGACAAAGCTCAGTGTGCTCGGGGAGAGGACATTTTGAGGACTCCAACATTTCAGTGAAGGCCTTTGCAGATTCCTCCATCTCCTCGTCCGAGTCCCGAGCATCGTCAAAGTCTTGCACCATGTCTGCGGTCCCGGTACCATGCTCGTCAGTGCAACGACGAACCACGGCTCTGGCACGATGGGCAGACTCACCATGTAATGTCCAGACCGTGTAACCAGGCCTAAAACCAAACTTCTGCCGGTCTTTACTCATTTCAAGCTCGTCCCTGTTTTTATAGTTGTCGCAACGGGCACAGGGGCACCAGCTAAATTCCTGGCCATTTGCAAATGTGGCTCTAACAAACCCCTTGGTTTTTGTTAACCATTCCTTGGTCCAAACTTTCTGACTAGTGTAATTGGTGTACATCCATGCACGATCACTCATATTGACTTCCTACTGGACACACAAGAAATATATACATAATTAAGCAAACCATATCCATCAGTTAATGGAGTTTGTTAGTTTTATTACATCCATGCAACCTACACGCTAATAGGTAAAGATAGGTCCTAATCCCACCCGAGTATGTGTAGATCGGGTTCGTTTTCCCATGCTCTGCTCCAGATCCAACGCAAAATTTTGGCAGCACCTCCCTGCTGTTCTCCTGATACACGTCTCGGCAATAAGCTGAGAGAATGTGTACCCGGAGAACAACAGGGAGGCACTGACGAAATTCTGCATCGGATCCGGAGCTGAGCATATGGGAAAACGAACCCAATCTACACATACTCGGGCTATCCATGGATAACGTTGGACAATTCGAAAGAATCACAATTATAAATATGCAAATGCATGCATATTTATAGATGTAACCCTTTCGAACGGGAGACGCATAGTGGTTACGCATACTGATGATTGAGGGGGGGAGGAGGAGATGTCATTTGTGCTCACCAATGAACGCAGGGGCGGAGCTTGTCAAACACTAGACCCTCGCAGCGATGAAATACCTGCATATTTAAATCGAAAGATGAGTAACATAGTAAGTATTCGACACCGACGGCCACATGTACCTCGCACTGATGATACTTGCTATTTAAGGTACCATCGACACTGAGGAACCCTCTAACCCGCTCGTCCCGGGGTAAACTCAATAGCAACTACCATCTATGCAAGGTACATGAGATGGTCGGCGTTGAACACTAGATCCACATCCCACAAGTGAAGCTGGCGCCCGGTTTCCCTCAACAATAGTTCTGGTGGCCGATGACGATCGAACACCTTGGCTAATTTGTCTGGCAGCCTCTACGATGAGGATTAAAGCCAAGTTTTGAAATTTCAAACAACCAAACCGACTTGAGTTAGTTTGGGTGTTTCAAGTTTCAACACTTAACTTTCAATCGTCATCTCTGAGGCTGCTAGACAAATTTGCAATGGTGTTCGACCGCCATCGACGCCGAGAACTGTTGCTGCTGCACGCAGGACCCCTGTGTCACTTGTGGGACGTGGATGTAGTATTCGACACCGACGGCCACATGTACCTCGCACTGACGATACTTGCTATTTAGGGTACCATCGACACCGATGAACCCTCTTTTTCTTCTTCTTCTTCTTCTTTTTCTTCTTTCTCTTTTTTCCTTTTCTTCTTCTTCTTCTTCTTCTTCTTCTTCTTCTTCTTTTTCTTCTCCTTCTTCTCCTTCTCGTTTTTCCTCTTCTTAAACCTAGCACTAACCTAAACCTAAAAACTCAAAACTACACCTAAACCTAGCACTAACCTAAACCTAAAAACTCAAAACTACACCTAATTAAACCTAGAACTAACCTAAAACAAATCAAGAAAATAGAGAACAAAAAACAGGAAAAAAACAGAAAAAAGTTACCTCTTGCTCCGGCGAGGTCGGCCGGTTGGGCGGGGCGGCGCAGTGGCCGCGGGGAGGAGGACGCCAGCGGGGCGGGGCGGCATATGGACCTCAGGGTGGGGTCCGGCACCAGGGCGGCCCGACGCAGGCCACTCCGGCGACGGGGCGCGGTGGGGCGGTGGGGCGCGACCGGGCGACGGGGCGGGGATGGCCGGCGGTGGCGACAGATGAGAGAGGCGGGCGTGCGGGAGAGAGGGAGAGAGAGAAAGAGAGAGAGAGGGGGGGAGACGGCTCGGCCCGTTAAGTGGGCCTTCTTTGCCATCCGTTAGCAGACGGCAACGAGGGCCACCGTTAGGGCTGCCCCACGTCTCCTCTTTGCCGTCCGCAAGCAGACGACAAAGGACTAACATTGTCGTCCGCCAGCAGATGGCAAAGTAATCACCTCTTTTGCCGTCCGCTAGCGGACGTCAAAGAATCTGACCTAGCCACGCCGTGCCCTGTGGGGCCCACCTGGCTCTTTGTCATCTTCCTTATAGCTCTTTGCCGTCAGCTGGCCGACGGCAAAGAAGCAGCTGATGGCAAATAGCATTTTTGCCATATGCCCTTTCTTTGCCATCCGCTTTGTGGAAGGGGATGGCAAAGAGGCTCTTTGCCGTCAGCTGGCGGACGACAAAGACATGGCGGACGGCAAAGAAGTTGATTCCAATAGTGAGTTATGCATATCTCAGTATATTATTCTCAGCTTTATGCTCATATTCTTATACATACATATACTGACTGCCTGAAAACATACCTTGCGCCTCGTCGAGCCGCCTGTTAATAAGGGTGATGTCGTCATCCACTACATTAAGTTGCTGCTTCAGATCTGCAACCTCTATAGCACGGGCAGTCGCCATGGATGAAACAGCCGGTGCTCCAATTAGTTAGATTATTTCCTAGGCATATCTTTTTGATCCTCTGATCGCCTCCTTTTGGACGCCAACCAGTATCTCAGGGGCTACTATCTATACACATGTTCATTTTTGCATGAAGAGTGCAATTGAAGATATTACATTGCATACCTCGAAGCTTCTTAGCAGGCCCGTGAAGGCTTCATTCAATCCACTACTCGCGGACAAAATCCTCTCAACTACCGTACCCATCAAGGTACGATGTTCCTCTGAAATGGACGCATGTCGCAACACGTCCATCGATGTATCTGGCGCCTCCTGATTCTTGGAAGTGGCGGTGGGAGTACTGACTTGTAACACCCTCGATGCGACTATAGCTCCTACGTGTCGAGGCACGACTTAGAGACATAATCGCATTGAAGGCATATGTCGCAAGTTAGGCAATCTTCACAACATCCCATGTAATATGAATAATAAAGGGGAGATAACATAGTTGGCTTACACTTGCCACGTCAATCAAGTACATAAATAACATTACATCATCCAAAAACTCATGGCCCGACTACGGCGCCAAAATAAAAGATAACCCAACATGCGACACGGTACCGATCACCCCCAACTGGGCACCACTACTAATCATCAGGAAAGGAAACATAGTAACGTTGAGGGTCTTCGTCAAACTCCCACTTGAGCTCGAGTGCGTCTCCTGGAGTGGAATCATCAGGCCCTGCATCTGGTGTAATAGTAATCTGTGAGCCACAGGGACTCAGCAATCTCGCACCCTCGGGATCAAGACTATTTAAGCTTATAGGTAAGGCAAGGTAAAATATGTGGAGCTGCAGCAAGACACTAGCAAGTATGGTGGCTAACTTATTCGCAAAAGAGAGCGAGAAGAGGAGGCAACGCACGAGCGAGAAACTAGAGAGCAACCTGCGCAAACATTACTCCAACACCGTGTCCACTTCCCGGACTCCGCCGAGAAGAGGCCATCATGGTAACACACTCAGTTGATTCATTTTAATTAAGTTAAGGTTCAAGTTATCTACAACCGGACATTAACAAATTCCCATCTGCCCATAACCGCGGGCACGGCTTTCGAAAGTTCAAATCCCTGCAGGGGAGTCCCAACTTAGCCCATGACAAGCTCTCACGGTCAACGAAGGAATAGACCTCCTCCCAAGACGTTTCGATCAGACTCGGTATCTCGGTTCTTCAAGACACTTCGACAGGTTAAAACAAGACCAGCAACACCGCCCGAATGTGCCGACAAATCCCGATAGGAGCTGCACATATCTCGTTCTCAGAGCACACTCAGATGAGGCTAGCTACGAGTAAAAACCAACCCTCAAGTTTCCCAGAGGTGGCCCCGCAGGCAGCTCAGTTCGGACCAACAATCAAAGGAGCACTGGCCCGGGGGGGTTAAATAAGATGACCCTCGGGCTCCGGAAACCCATGGGAAAAAGAGGCTAGGTGGCAAATGGTAAAACCAAGGTTGGGCATTGATGAAAAAGCTTTAATCAAGGCGAACTATCAAGGGGTTCCCATTATAACCCAACCGCGTAAGGAACGCAAAATCCGGGAACATAACACCGATATGACGGAAACTAGGGCGGCAAGAGTGGAACAAAACACTAGGCGAGAGGCCGAGCCTTCCACCCTTTACCAAGTATATAGATGCATTAAGATAACATGGCAATATAATGATATCCCAACAAGTAAATAAATGTTCCAACAAGGAACGGCCTCCAATCTTCACCTGCAACTAGCAATGCTATAAGAGGGGCTGAGCAAAGCGGTAACATAGCCAATCAACGGTTTGCTACGACAAGGTGGGTTAGAGGTTTGACATGGCAATTTGGGAGGCTTGAAAGCAAGTGGTAGGCATCGTAGCAATGGCATAGAAAAAGAGCGAGCAAACTAGCATAGCAAAGATAGTAGTGATTTCGAGGGTATGATCATCTTGCCTGCGAAGTTGTCAGAGTTGACTGGATCCTCAAAAGCAAACTCAACGGGATCCTCGTTAGCGAACTCGTATCCCGGCTCTACCCGAACAAGACAAACAAGCAACAAGGACACAATCAACCATGTGCAAGGATCAAACAATATGATGCAATGATGATATGCTATGCGGGATGCGATGCGGGATGCAAAATGCAAGATATGACAGGAAATGCAAGAAGCTGGCCTCAACTTGGAAATCCAAGTGTGCCACTGGAAAGAAGAGATGAAATCGCTTGAAAACGATATAAAGAACACCGAATTCGGAGTTACGGTTTGGAAATGGCAAGCGATTCAAATATGACACCGGTCTGCGATTTACAGCAAGTAGCCATCTAAATGCAACGAGATGAACATGCTACAACACTCAAACATGACAAAAAATACATGGCAGGGATGCATTCATGATGCTTAACAAAAGTCTAGCACTGAGCTATGGCCAATTCATCCATTAACAGGTTCAAACAAGCATGGCAAAATGCATATGGCAAACAGGTTTCAGACATAGTGAAATTAACACTTGTCTGGAAATTCAGATCAGGTAGCACTTTTCGGAGCAAACAAAACTACATGCTACAGGACCTGAACATGGCAAAGTAAAGCATGGCATGGAGATACTCAAAGAGCTTAACAAAAGCCCCTTAGTGACATTGAGCCAAAAAGGACCATAAAATACAATTGCAAGCATGTGAACATGGCAAAAACATAATCAGTTCTTAGACTTAGTGAAAACTGGAGCATGCTGAAAACAGATATCAAGTAGGCATGTTTACGAGATCGATGCACTCAATACGGAGCAAGTCATGAAAAACTAAGCATACACCCATCAAGAACACACAAAATGCAAGCTAGACATGGCAAGAACAAAAGCATAGCATGCACAGATCAACTACAACATCATCGGCAAAATTGCAAACAAGTTGACAATCTGCCCAGATTCAGAAAGTAGCAAAAGTAGATCTCGATTGACTCAAGCTAGGGTGCTCCATAAATGCAAACAAAGACATGGATGGATAGAGCACTACAAGATTAACAAAACATCCTTACTGATCATCCTCAAAAGAGGCACGGATCACTAGGAAACAACATGAACATATGGTATCATGAGATAAACAGATCAAGGACTTAGTGGAATTGCTACGTCCCTGAAAACAGAATTAACAAGTGCACCACTTTGCAAGATTGTGCTAGTCACCACACACATCACAAAAATACATGGGTTGCACCTCTGGAAAGATGACAAAACCCTTAACAAAACATATGTAGAGCATCAGGGCATATCATGCACACATTAATCATGGCCAAAAATGACAAAAACCTAAATGGAGTAGCAGATCTGACAATTATCTCAAGTAGCCCTCTTCTAACAGCATTTCGGGCATCAAGATGAACTCAAATGAAAACGATGCAATGGAATGAAATGATGTACTCTCTGAGATGAACATTTTGATATGCTGTATGCATGAATCGGAGCTACGGATGCAAAGTTACGAGGCTATGAACATGAGCACTTGGATCTGGAATTTTTGGGACTTAGAAGGAAAAAAAACCTCTCCGGGACAGATCTAGGGTTTCGACGGGCACGCGGCCCGAGGCAAGTCCGGCGAGCTCCCTCGGCTCCGGCGAGCTTGACGGAGGGGCGGGGAGGCGAGTGGGAGGTCGCCCCGACCTCTCCCGGCCGGATCCGGCGGCGGGGAGGCGAGGCGGCGTGGGGAGGCGGCTGGGCGAGGCTCCCGCGGCGGCGGCGAGGTTCCGGTGGCGGCGGCCGGCGACGAGGCGGCGCGCAGGCGGCGGCGTCCGAGGCGGCGAAGGCGGCGCGGGCGAGCGGCGTCGGGGAGGAGAAGGGCGCGGGCGGCGCGGCGTCTGCGGGCCGCGGGGGCCCCGGCTGGGCCGCGCGGGCCTCGGGCGGTGGCGGCTTGCCACATGGCAGGTGGCTAGAGGCCGCAGGCGGCGGCGGACGAAATGTACGGCGCGGCGGACATGTCCGGTGCGCGCGAGGTGGATTTTTTAGGGTTTTCGGGGGGAGAAGAAGATCCGGATTCGGAGGGGTCTTTAAATAGGCATAGAGGGAGCTAGGAGAGTCCAAATGAGGTGCGGTTTTCGGCCACGCGATCATGATCGAACGATCTAGAAGATGGAGAAGGCTTAGGTGGGTTTTGGGCCAAATTGGAAGGGTGTTGGGCTGCAACACACACGAGGCCTTTTCGGTCCCTCGGTTAACCGTTGGAGTATCAAACGAAGTCCAAATGATACGAAACTTGACAGGCGGTCTACCGGTAGTAAACCAAGGCTGCTTGGCAAGTCTCGGTCCAATCCGGGAATGTTTAATCCCCACACACAAAAGAAAGGTAGAAATGGCCACCGGAGGAGAACGAAGCGCCGGAATGCAAAACGGACAATGGGGAAAAGGCTTGGATGCATGAGACGAACACGTATGCAAATGCAATGCACATGATGACATGATATGAGATGCATGACAACGATAACAACACACGGAGACAAGGACCCGAACCCGAGGAAATAAATTAACTTAACGCCGGAAACGGCAAGAGTTGGAGTACAAATTGGGAAATTTACATCCGGGGTGTTACAGAGTACTGACTCCCTTCAAAGGGATGTGTTTAATCGACCCTAGAGTCATCTCGGGCCATAAACCGGATAGTTCGGAGCCTTTATTGTTGGTACCCGAAGGGGCTGCATGCCCCGGACCCTGGACTACCGAAGTATCACCTTCGGGCATGGTCTTCATTGTCCCTCGCACCACTTGTTGATCAGGAGAAATCCTCCAGGACGACACCTCAAAGTCGTCTTCCCTATTGGGCGAGAGGGTCTGTGGAGGTGTCTCGCTTTCTATCATCTCCGGAAGAAGATCCCTCGAGGAGGAGGACTGTTGAGGAAGACTGCGTGCCGGACTGCGAACATATATTTCAGATGTTACCCTTGTAAGCAGAAAGGAACGAGATATGTTTAGGACACCCTTGTTCACTTATGATTCGGCTAAAGGCTTGTCCTTATGGAGGAATTGCGCATCAACGTCGTCTTCTGAATCCGAACCGCCTGGCAAGGACATCTTCCTTCGCATAGGAGCCTCTACCTCCGAAACTTTGGAGGTGTTCCTCTTCTTCCCATGCGGGGAAGGGATGTCAGCCTTCCCTTCTCTTTTGTCTTCAGAAGAGGGAGTCCCAATCTCCCCGGACATAGCGTCTGGTGTACCTTTAGAATGGAGGCCACCTTTGGCCTTCTTGCTCTCCTCCTTGTCCTCCTTCGCCAGCACTTGATATGGCGCCGGAGCCAGCATCCTTGTTAACACAGGATCGGCTGAGTCTTCGGGAAGAGGGGCCGAACACCTAATTCGTTCCTGTAAGTGCATCTAGTGCCACCCCTAGTTGGTTTTGGAGTATTGATGACAAACCTGGTTGAGGGACTAATGTGTTTGTGAGAATTGCAGGATAACACAGGTAGAAGTCCCTCATTAATTCGGTTTACCTACCGGAGATGACCCCTAAAAATATATGAAGACATTGAAGACAAAGGTGGTATGTGAAGACACTCACATTGAAGACTATGACAAGAGCAGACATCGCGTGAAGACTATGGAGCGCGAAGACTCAGTTGTTTCGACGTTTCCTTTTCTTCTTTGTTGAGTCATAGGAACCACCGTCCTGTTAAGTGGGGTCCAAGTGAACCCGTCAGAATGACTGAAGTGATGCTTAACCAAAATCATATGTCTTCGAGCGAAGACAATGAGAGCAAATCTTATCCAGAGTTGGATGAGTTAGCTTTGCTTGTAGTCCAAGTAAATTTGTCGTGTGTGTTTGAAATCTAACTGTTGGAACACGTGTCAATTCCTTAGTGACCCAGGGTCATTTCGGAAAAATCAGGTCGGGTTGCCTAGTGGCTATAAATAGCCCACCCCCTACACCATAAATTGGTTGGCTGCTCAGAGTTAGTGCACGGCTTTTGTCGTTTGAGAGCAACCCACCTCGAAGCCTTTGAGAGAGAAATCCTTGCGAGGACAAAGCCCAAAACACCCAGAGCCAAAGAGTATTAGGCATCACTGAAGTCTTCCTATCTGTGTGATCTGAAGACTTATTACACTTGAGGACCGTGAATCCTCCAGCTAGTTAGGCGTTGGGTTCTGAGCATCCAAGAGTCATTGTGGATCGCCGATGAACGAAGTCTGTGAAGGTTTGGAAGTCTACATTGAAGACTTAACCGGAGTGATTAGGCAAGGACTGGGTGTCCTTAGCTCAAGGGGAATAAGGTGAAGACGCGGTCTTCTGAGTTAAATCTCAGCCTCCCTAACCAGACGTACAGTTGGCACAACAACTGGAACTAGTCCAACAAATCATTGTCTTCAATGAGCTACTGGTTCTATCCTTCCCATCTCTTTATTTGCTATTGGTCCATGTGAAGTCATTGCATGTCTGCATTATCTTTTTTCTTCACTGAGTGACTGCTTGTTCTGATTGGATTCATACTATCTTCCATCCTGATCCATACTGCCTAGCTGCTATTAGTCTTTGTGCTTTCACTTCATTGAATACTTGATTATGGCTTGTCTAGTGTAGTCTACCTTCTGCTGCATGATAATAGGTTTATTTCTATCGTTTCTCTTCGAAACTTCCATGTTTTGAAGACTTTCATAAAAATCGCCTATTCACCCCCTCTAGTCGATCACTAGCACTTTCAATTGGTATCAGAGCAAGGTACTCCCTTGTTCTGTGTGATTCGGTTTAACCACCTGGAGTTTTAGCAATGTCAACTGCAGGGATAAACAAAGTCTCCGCTGCGTGCCCCGTCTTCGATGGAACTGAATATCCCTATTGGAAGAATAAGATGTGCATGCATCTTAAAGCCATTGATGTCGACCTCTGGTATGTCGTCAAGAATGGCGTCCCCAAGGCTGGTGAAGGTGTCACCGCTACTGATGTCAAGAAGTTCGTTCAACTTGACTCTACTGCCAAGAACATCATCTGTGGTCATCTGACCAAAGGGCAGTATGGCCGTGTGAGAGCTCTGAAAACATCTAAGCTAGTCTGGGACTGGCTCTCCAAGGTCAACGAAGGCGTCTCAACCCAAAGAGATCAAAGGATCAGTGTCCTTCGCAACCTCTTCAACCGCTTCAAGAGAAACGACAATGAGAATGTTTCACTCATGTTTGATCGCCTTACTGACATCACAAATGAGCTTCAAGCTCTCGGCGCTACTGAGATCACCAAGCATGAAATCGTCAAGACACTCCTGAGATCACTGGACAGCTCATTTGACAGCCTAGCCCTGATGATTTAAGAATGCCCTGACTTCAAGACACTCGATACGTCTGACATACTTGAAAGGCTCAACACACATGAGTTTCAACTTTCTGAGAAAAGAGATATCTACGGTCCCAACTATGGCCGAACTCGTGCCTTGAAGGAAAAAGTTGTGTCCTCATCTGAAGAAGAATCTGACTGTAGTTCTGATGATCCTGAAGACATTGGAAAGGAGCTTGCTATGCTTGTGAAGAAGTTCCAAAAATTCACCAAGAAGAAAGGCTTCAGAAAGTCTTCACGATCAAACTCAAGGAATGATGAAGCTTCTGCTCATGACTACAAGAAGAGAACATGCCACAAGTGCAAGAAACCTGGTCACTACATCTCTGAGTGTCCGCAGTGGGACAATGAGAACAAGAAGAAGAAGAGCAAGGAATATGATTCTGATGACAAGAAGAAGAAGAAATACTCAAAGTCTTCTTCCAAGTCTTCCTCAAAGTCTTCATCACACAAGAAGAGATCATCTGGCAAGGCTCATGCGTTTGTTGGCAAGGAAATGGATTCAGAGGAGGAGTCTGCTTCTGAGGAGGCGGAGGTGGAATCTGAGGAGGAGTCCGATTCTGGCGTTGCAAGTCTGGCTACAGCCTACGTTGCCAAGTCCATCTTCAACACTGAAGACAATGACTTCATCACCGATGCCGATGTTGATGACAAGGACAACTCCGCTCCCACCTACTACTTCATGGCACGCAGTGCCAAGGTAAACTCATGCACTACTCACTATCAAACTTCCAGTGAAGATGACTCTGATTGTGGTTCCAAACCCAGCTACAAAACACTTGCTAAAATTGCAACTTAACAACAGAAAGCTACGGAACATATTCAAAAATTGTTAGACAAAAGCGATGACCTGTTAGATGCTGAAATGACTCGATCTCAGTCCTTAATTGAAGACATAAAAAATCTTCATGTTAAGTATGAGGAACTTGAAAGTCGTCATGAAACGCTCTCAACAGCTCATGCAAAGCTTTCCTATGATTATCTTCAAAGGAAGCAAGATCTTGAGAAATTGAGAGCGGCTCATGAAGATCTTCAAAACGAAAACGAGTCACTTCGCGCCAAACAGATCAGTCCCGCTCAAGAAGGATTTGAACCACCATGTCTTAAATGCATTGAGCGTGACAACGCTACTTCTGTTGCTGGATGTTCTACTGCTGCTACCGTTGCAATATCTTCAACTGTTGATGTGGTAACTAACCCCTCTGCTGAGGATGCCACTGCTATTGCTGATGAAAATGCTAGGTTGAAGACATTGCTTGAAACAGGGATGTACAAAAGTCTCAAAGGGCATCAGACACTATGTGATGTCCTCAAAAGGCAGATCCTGAACTGAAACCCTAGGAAAGAGGGTGTTGGGTTTGAAAGGAAAATTAATGCTGATGGCTCTTACTGGAAACCTGAACAGTACCCCAAAACCACATGGGTTGCTGCAAAGGGACCTTCAGTGGTTCAATCCACCCTATCTGGCTTCACTTGTTGTAATCCCATTGCCATTGATGAATCCTTTGATGCAAACTATAAACTG
Organism: Triticum urartu; assembly: GCF_003073215.2. Taxonomy (NCBI): domain Eukaryota; kingdom Viridiplantae; phylum Streptophyta; class Magnoliopsida; order Poales; family Poaceae; genus Triticum; species Triticum urartu. The sequence continues at coordinate 247,727,708 of NC_053023.1, forward strand.
TTTAAGAATCAGAATGGTGAAGTGTTTGCCAGGTATATTGGTACTAACTGCAGGAATGGGCCACCTATGAAGAAAGTCTGGGTGCCAAAAAAGTGTCTAGAGAATGTTCCTGTGAATGTCTTCATGACACCACAAGTGAAGATGACAAACCCCAGACCACAGGCTTCATATGGTCCAAAGGCTTCATACAGACAGAGGACTCACCTGAGTCGCACTAACGCAAATGTTTTGCAGGGAAACCATACTCAGGCCTATGAATATGAGTGCGTTTCATCAAACCGCCATGTTCATAAGACCCAGAAATACTCTACTTATTCTTATGAGTACTATTGTCCACCTGCAAGACTATTTGCTAGGGCTCCAAAGCCAAAGTTCTCAGATGCTGCACTTAGACTCATTGCTTCGAAGCCACCCTTGAAGATGTGGGTGGCTAAGAAAGCTTAACTCTATTTTGCAGGGAAAGGTCTCCAGCCGAAAATCAAATGCGCCTGAAGCTATTGCTGGGGACCTTAAACATCTTGTAGGGCGCAAGATCAAATGCCCAAACGGTCTTATTATGTATTTTGTTCCTGAGTCGCTTGCTACTTGCCCTATCAGTCCTAACCTCGATCTAAGCTTTCATAATCCACTTGCTTGTCAAATGTTTATGCTTCACAATTCTCTTCGTGAAGCCTAACCCCCTAACTGCACTGTAGGGTATGACACCAGATGCTTCAGAATGGATTATAGATAGTGGACGTACTAATCACATGACTGGCAAGCGAAGTCTTCTCATGGACTCAATCTAAGTCCATCTGACAAAAGTCACATCACATTTGCTGATACTGGTAAAAGCAAGGTATTGGGTCTAGGTAGAGTTGCAATCTCAAAGGATCAGCACATGGATAAAGTGATGCTTGTTGAATCCCTTGGTTTCAACTTAATGTCTGTCTCAATGCTTTGCAATTTGAACATGATTGTGATATTTGGAAAATATCGTTGCCTAGTTCTAATGGAATCTGACAAGTCTCTAGTCTTTGAAGGGTATCGGAAAGATGATTTGTACATGGTAGATTTCTCAGCAGGACCACAGCTCGCCGTATGTCTTCTTGCAAAAGCTTCAGAATGCTGGCTCTGGCATCGCAGGCTAGGGCATGCTGGCATGAGGAATTTGCACACTCTTGCAAAGAAGAAGCATATCATAGGCATCAAGGGCGTCAAGTTCAAGAAGGATCACTTATGCGGTGCCTGCGAAGCTAGAAAGATGACGAGGGCCAAGCATCCCTCAAAGACAATCATGACAACGACTCAATCCTTCGAACTGCTAGACATGGACCTCTTTGTCCCTACTAACTACTCAACCCTTACTACTACTGCTTGTCTCTATGGTTTCATCATTGTTGATGATTATTCAAGATATACATGGGTGCATATAATCCTCTACAAGACTGAAGTGTAGGATGTCTTGAGACGCTTTGCCAATCGAGCCATGAACAACTATGGTGTCAAGATCAAGCACATCCAAAGTGACAACAGCACTAAATTCAAGAACATCGGCCTCGACACTTATCTTGATACATTAGACATCACTCATGAGTTCTCAGCCCCGTACACGCCGCAGCAGAATGGCATCGTGGAACGCAAGAACAGAACACTCATTGAGATGGCTCGGACGATGCTCGATGAATACAAGACACCAAGAAAATTCTAGCCTGAAGTTATTGATACTGCATGCCATGTCATCAACCGTGTTTATCTTCACAAGCTTCTGAACAAAAAATCCTATGAACTCCATACTGGTAAGAAGCCAAATGTCAGTTACTTCAGAGTATTTGGTGCCAGGTGCTGGATCAAGGATCCTCATCACACTTCAAAATTTGCACCGAAAGCACATGAAGGTTTTATGCTTGGTTACAGAAAGGATTCGCACTCCTACAGAGTCTTCAACCTCTTTCACTATAAAGTGGTTGAAACTGTGGATGTGCGGTTCAATGAGACTAACGGCTCGCAAAGAGAGCACCTGCCAAATGTGGTAGATGAAATTCCACCCAGTGAATCCATCAAGCTTATGGGAACTGGAGAAATCATACTGTCTGAAGTACATCCTGAAGAGGAACTTATCATCTCTGCACCTGATCAACATGAAGACAATGCTCAGCCTGAAGACAATCCTTCAAACGATGACAATGATCAACAAGAGCAAAATCTTCGTCCAGTTCATCCTCGTGTTGCAAATGAAGTACAGATTGAGAAGATAATTGATAGCATCAATGCACCTGGTCCACTCACTCGATCGAGGGAAACACAACTACCAAATTTCTGTGGACACTTTGCATTCGTCTCAATATCAGAACCCAAGAAAGTTCATGAAGCCTTCATGGAATCTGAATGGATTCAAGCTATGCAAGAAGAGCTTCAACAGTTTGAGCTGAATAATGTATGGGAACTGGTCAAGCATCCTGATCCTCGTAAACACAATATCATAGGCACTAAATGGATATATCACAACAAGCAAGATGAGCATGGTCAAGTTTTCAGAAACAAGGCTCGTCTTGTTGCTCAAGGTTACACTCAAGTTGAAGGAATTGACTTCGATGAAACATTTGCTCCTGTGGCTAGGCTCGAAGCTATACGCATACTGCTAGCCTATGCAAATCATCATAACATCCTTCTATATCAAATGGATGTGAAGAGTGCTTTTCTCAATGGCAAGATTGAAGAAGAAGTGTATGTTGCACAACCGCCTGGCTTTGAAGATCCAAAACATCCTGACATGGTTTATAAGCTCAATAAGGCACTTTATGGCCTCAAACAAGCCTAGGCTTCAAACCGGGTTCCCTGGATCCCACTCTCTTCACGAAGACATATGATGGTAAACTGTTTGTGTGCCAAATATATGTGGATGACATTATCTTCGGCTGCACCAATCAGAAATACAGTGATGAGTTTGGATACATGATGCAAGAGCAATATCAGATGTCCATGATGGGTGAGCTGAAGTTCTTCCTTGGTCTTCAAATACGGCATCAACGCAACGACATCTTCATATCTTAAGAGAAATACCTCAAAGATTGCCTGAAGAAGTTTGGAATGCAAGACTACAAGGGTTATACGATGCCAATGCCTACCAAGAGTCATCTGGATTCTGACGCAATGGTTAAGAGTTCGATCAAAAGGTATACCGCTCCATGATTGGTTCTTTGCTTTATTTATGTTCATCTAGGCCAGATATCATGCTTAGTCTTTGCATGTGTGCCCGATTCCAAGCGGCACCAAAGGAATCGCATCACTTAGCTGTGAAGCGAATTCTTCGATATTTGGCTCACACCCCAACACTAGGATTATGGTATCCAAAGGGCTTAGAGTTTGATCTAGTTGGATTCTCGGATGCTGATTATGCTGGTGACAAGGTGGATCGCAAGTCTACGTCAGGCACATGTCACTTTCTGGGACGATCACTTGTGTGTTGGTCTTCAAAGAAGTAGGACTTTGTATCTCCATCCACTCCTGAATCTGAATACATTGCTGCTGGATCTTGCTGCGCTCAGCTTCTATGGATGAAGCAAACACTCATAGACTATGGCATTCATCTGAAGCAAGTGCCACTCTACTGCGACAATGAAAGCGCCATCAAGATCGCCAACAACCCAGTTTAGCACTCGAAGACAAAGCACATTCAGATCCGTCATCACTTTCTCATAGATCATGTCATGAAGGAAGATATTGATATCATTCACGTCAGCACTGAAGAGCAACTGGAAGATATCTTCACAAAGCCCTTGGATGAGAAAAGGTTTTGCAAGTTGTGGTGTGAGCTAAATATCTTGGAATCCTCAAATTTCCTGTGATCATGCACACACACTTATGCATGTTGATGACTTAGATGTGCAAACACACGAAGTAACGTATATCTTCAACTAATGAAGACTTACACTCTAAGTGTGAATACATTAACGTGGAATTTGACTACGGAGCGCCACGATAATTGTGCGCCGTGTTTGGGTCTAATACTTCCTATACGGTGGGTAACGCCACCACCAAACTTTTGTTTGGAATACTTTCTGTTGGCGTTACATTTGCAAAGTCTTCACATTTTGTTTGTCTTCAATGTTAACATGGCTTCATGTTTATCTTCACTATATTGATTTGGTTGATGTCCTCTACAACATTCACTTATAGCTATGTCTTCTAGTTGAATCTTTTGAACTAAGTGAATGTGATCGGACCCTAACCTTTCTATGATCCCGTCTCAAATCTATCTATCCAAATCATATGCATTCTATTGAAACTGTCGAATGTCTTCTCTGCGTCCTTGTCAGCAGAAGATACAGAGACAAACATTAATCTGTTTTCAATGCTCAATCCTTTTTACCTGAAACCCGGAGAAGTGGGAACGACCACCCGACAATCCAGGCGTATGTGGGAACATGGAACAACCTCCGATGTGTTGCATGATCGCCACGTGTCCTTTAGATGTGAACCGCCAGGGGCACCTGCGTAATAACATTGTGCCGTCCCTGTCCCTATAAATACATGCCTCACCCCAGTCATTATCTCTTCCTCCACTTCTCTCTCTCGCACAAACCCTAGCGCCACCGCTAGCCCTCAACGACACCGGTGAAGAAGCGCTTAGCTGTCGCGACCTCACCGATGCCGTCCTCACGCCGGCCGCGGACATCGTATTCTCCGCCATCGCTGTAGGTTTCCTCCGTCACCAAGTTAGGGCACGGAAGATCGAATTGCTCAGCCTCCTCTCCCACTTCGTCTAGCAGTTCCTCGTGTGGTAAATAAAAACTCTTTTTACAGTCTTTTTGATCCGATAGATTCATCCTTTTCAACCACAAGTGGTTTCTGTTGCTACAAAGTTGGATCTATCCTATTCTGCATCTCATAGCATGCCTAGTATGTTCACTTATGCTTCACAAAGTAGTTAGATTCCTCACTTGTACTTATTCGTGGATTCGTACAAATCTGGAACCAACTCTCTACATATGAGTGAATGTCTTCGCACTATGAGGTCAATGTCTTCTAAACTGATTTATCTTCAAAATCTTCTAAGAATGCATATGACCTCTTCCCCTTCCCTCGCATCTCTAATGCTGTCACAGGTACATGTCCGTGGGAGAATCCCTTGGTTCTCATAGTCTGCATTCATTTGTAGAGTTCTTATAGCATCACATAAATTCTCCTGAAGCCAGTTCCTGTCTGACCAGTAGACAGAAGACTTTGACAGTGTTGAAGCCTTTCAGTCTAAACTTCATGGCTAAAGAGAAATCAGCAAGGAAGGGTGGTAGACAGTGCCGTGGGGGTACATCAATGGACCTGCCCGAAGATCTCTATGAACTATACAAAACTGACCCTGAAGAAAGCTATGGTCAGCGCAAGACACGAATCCAATGGATTCGAAGATACTGGGCCGAGCAATGGTTCAAGTACAGATTCGTCACCAAGGAGTATGCTGAAAAGAATGCTCTCTCGCGACCTTGGGGAGATATTCTCTATAAAAATCTTCAACCGAAGACTAGAAGTGAAGTCATTGCTCAAGGATTACACCCTTGCATGGTCAGAGGGCCACAACCTACTGATGCCGACCCATCGTCATTGCTATGGTGTCGAGATGACAATCTGTTCAAGCGCAACTATCAGGCTGCAAAGAACTCGGCCAAGGAAAACAAGAAGTATTTGGGTTTAGACTTCAACCCAGGCCCATCTGCACCACGTGCTGACGGCACACACGAAGCTGAACCCGATCTTGTTGGGCCCTTCTACAACTTAGAAGGTCTCATCGCTCACATTCAGGTTCAAGGGGCAGCCGTGGACCACTCTGCATATGATGTTGATTCTAACGAAGTGCCTACACCACCGAAGCCTGTGAAGCAAAAGAAACCAAAGGCTTCAAAGCCCTCCTCTGCACCAAAGGTCTCACGGGCGAAGCCTCTGGCCACTGCACCTCCTGAAGCCAGTGTGCAGTCTGAAGATCTCTCTCGCATCTCCAAGTCTGACAAGTTGAAAAAGCCCATGCAACCAGCTGGACAAGCATTGACTCCTGTTGCTGTTTTGAGAAATGAAAATGACGCCATTGATCTGTCGAGCGACGACGATCCTGGCGATGATGCTCTTGAGCAACTGATAAAGAGCAAGCAAGAGGCGGAAATCTTCAATGATCTTCCCCTCTTTGATGTGGAGATTCTATACAAGTTTATTGATGAGTGCTTTGACAGCCCAGACCTTAGTTTTGATGATCTTCAGCTCCCGATTGGCCTTAGCGTCTCCTTCCATGGAGCCATTGCTCCTGAGCTGGCTCTTGCCCAGAAGATTGTTGAGCTGAAGCACAAGATTGACTATGAAAAGGCTCAGTTCAATAAGCACATGGCCAAGCTCAATGTTGAAAACATTCAAAACTTCAAGGTCATGATGCATGAGCTCAAGGAGGCATTCCACAAGAAACGAGAAGAAGCGAAAGGTTCTCATGAGCGCATGAAGAATCTTGCTACCAAATGTGTTCAAGGTTATAGTGAAGCTGAAAAGCGCAAGGCTTTGGGGAGACTAAGCATCGACCCTAGAATGGCTGCCAAGAAGAAGAAGAGGCTAGCTATGGCCGAACCAGAAGCATCAAGGCAGGAATAACCTTGCATTGTCTTCCCAGCCACTATGACAGGCTCGAAGCCTAAGGTCCCCACAGTGGCTTCGGAGTTCAAGAAAACGAGAGCAGCTGAAGCCGAAGCTAGAAAGCTCAAGACCAAAGCCATCACTGATGATGCTCCGCCTACCAAGAAAAGAAAAACAAAGAAGAGAGACCGGGCTGCTTCCACAGAGCCCCTTGTTGTCGAGCCAATTTCTGTTGCTCGTCCTTCCTCTGCACATCAAGAACATCGTCTGGTAGTTCATCAGCCTGCTTCCACAGAGGCTCCTGAAGCTGAAGAGAATCCAGCTGTTGACCCCACCGCAGCTGAAGACATTGGTCATCATGACAATGTTGAAGATGATGAACTCCTTCCTCAGATCGAGCTCAATTTGGTATCATCGCCTGTTCTCACCAACAGTGAACTCATCAGCATTGGTCGTCCATTGACACCAATTGCTCAAGATGACTCATGGGCTGATCACCCCCAAGAATCCCCTCGTGATGAAGAAACACCAGTTACTCCCCCACCACATGTCACCACTCCGGCGATTGACAATGAAGACTTTGAGGCCCAACCAACTCCATCTCCACAGGCGTTGCCAGCATTTCGTAGGCTTGCAAAGGACCAAGGACACATGTCACATTGGCAAGTGTTCCAGAAGGAGAAGAGCGCCAATCTGTTTCACGCGAAGTCTTTCCTGAAGTCTCTTCTACTGCGAACATCCCTGAATCTGAAGCCAAAACGGATGAAGATATTCCGGCTGCATCAGCCGATGATCAATAAGAAGAACCAAGAGATGAGGAAAGAGTTGCTACACCTCTGTCCAACCCTGAAGTTGTTCTCGAGGAGAACGTGTCTGACCCTCCAGCTCCTGAAGTGGAGGTTACCAATACTGAGGCTGCCACCAACAATGAAGCCAATGAAGTTGTCATGGCTGAAGCTAATGTGGTGCCAGATGTCGCTACACCTGAAGCTTATGTTGCACCTGATGCAAATCTGCAGCTTGAAGCCAATGCCTCTGCTCCTGTACCACCTCCCAGGACACACACCATCGAGCAAGCGTATGATCGTGGTCAGCTTGTTACAGTCTGCTGGCCAATTCTGGTTTCTCCGCCTGCTCCCGGCCCTCAATTTTCCTATCATGTGGAGCACAGGCCTTAGGTCCAGAAGCCAAAGCCAAGGCTACCATGGTTCCCAGGTACTGCAATGTCACCAGGATCGTTTAATCTGAATGGATTCAAGGCACACAACACATTCTTTGACAGTGACAAGAGTCCCTACACAAGGCCAAGAATCTCCTCAGATCGATTCTGGAGTTATCAGCAGCGAAGCTACTATTCTTGCATCTTGTGCAATCGGGGGCGCATCTTCCCACATATGCGTCTGGATTGTGAAGCCATTGCTGGACTGCCATGCCTTGAAGAAGCCCTTGACTGCTTTCGTGATGCGGGTCTGCTCAACTTTGTGACTCCCAAGGAACACTGGAATGAAGAACTTCAGCTTCAATTCTATGCTACCCTCCACATTCATGGGTACAACAGGGATCCGAAGACTTGGATCCTTGAGTGGATGACGGGCGATGTCCATCATGAAGCTATAGCCCAAGACATCATTGAGCTTACAACCCTGCCCACTCCTGGCGAATATTATGAACCAGGTTGTCAACAACACCAGAATGCTTTAGAGAGCATTTTCTAGAAGCCTGAGCCTAACATGAGCCAAATGCTGAGCATGATGAAGCCTCTGCCACGCGACGCTGAATATCCAACATAATTCTTTGTCGAAGACCTAGAGTATCTGCCCCGCACCATTTACCATATCATCAGGAAGACTCTATGGCCTGTCAAAGGACACTACTAGGAGAACGGTTTCTAACGACGGTATATGTGGTTGTTAAAGGTCGTATTGTGCTCGTTAAAGGTCATTAACGACCGCAATCTGGTGTTCGTAGTAGGCTCCATCGTTAAAAGTATAACGACCACGTATCTTTTGTAGTCGTTATTCTTGTAACGATGGGATGATGTGTCGTCGTCAATCCCAATGCTATAACGACCACAATTGCAGTATTAACAACCACTTTTGTCGTTGCTAATAATGTTATCATGTTGACCAAAGTACGATTACCGGCCACTCTATTCCCTTCAGAATCATTTATATTTAGTATAACTTTCTGTTCAACGATCACTTTATACATCACCCAACATTTCAATATTAAGATCCATATTAATATAGACACAAAAGAATCTGAATTGTAAGGGTCATAGCCTCTTTCATTAATATATGGAAATACCAATATTCCGACATACAATTCTGAAAAAATATCATTTGAGAAATTTGAGTCAAAAGCAATCCTTATAGGACCAATGGACTTGATCATATCTATCTGGAAAACGAGACAATTAGAGAATATAATATTTATTTATGTTCAATCGAGGAACACCATCATTGTTTGAATGCATATCATTCTTCATCAGCTCTTACAACGCCTCCTGATAATTGATACTTCTATATATCACGGTGGACCATCAATCCTACAAAATGTTGAGTAGTTTATGGAAGTCAGCCCATGTAAATAATTGGCACAAAGTGTAATCACATATAAAATCAATGTATAATAACAACTTACTTGATCATGTTGGCTTTCATGAGAACTATCACTTAGAGTCTACCAGACACAAGTCGCTTAATTTCGGAAACTTCTTACACCATGCCATTGAACTTTTCTTCGAGTTAAACTATGGTCTTAGTTTGTGCCTGGAGCGCCAACAGTAAGTTACTTCTAACTCTAAGTAGGAATTGTACACTTGTTGTTCATTATTGAAGTTATTACAGTTAAATTAAGTCTTACGTGTTTGGCGGAGGTTGTGGAATCAGCAAAGGTTGTACCCTTCTTGTGTGTCTTAGAAAATAGACTAACAATACTGATCTTATATTGTTAGAATAAAAACAACAGAAGTTAAATTGTGTACCAATTCCCAAATTATCTATCTAGAAGGTTTACTACTAGATCAAATAAAGAGGCAACATGAGAACTCACCAAAAACTCCTTGCAAGGCCATGGTTGCCCTACACTTCTTCACTTTCCAGATTTTTATTACCTATTAATTCATCAACACCATTTGCAGTGTTTGAAAATATACAACCAATCAGTGAGCATAGTAGATGAATTAAAGATGAAATAAATACATTTTACATACCATAAAATTCATCCATTTAATTTCCCATGTCATTATCATTGCTGGCATCAACTTGATCATTCATAGCTGCAATATATTATGATTTACTTGAAGACAATAAAGCATAGAAACAATTCTTGGTACATTACGTGATACTTACAAACTCACTTTTGGAACCACCTTCATCCCAATTTATACTAAACAAGATTGGTGTATTTGTTTGGGCATCATTTCCATCTATGAAAACAAGTAACCACATTATATGATTGATTATAAGATAGCTTGAATAATATTTTTATGTTGGCATAGTACCTTTTGTAGCTAACTTGTACTTTTTTCACAGTTCTGCATCTTGCATTTGAGCCTGTCGGTAACCCTTTTCTGCTGAAATCTGGTAATTGACTTGATTTCTCTGTGAAGGTCTGCCTAGCAATACCTTTGTGTACCAGTCCAGACTTATTCATCTGTGATAGCATCTTTCCCAAGCTAATGTTGTCAAGTTTCCATACCTATGATGACTCACTGTGATAACCTGTATATATATAGCGTTTGGTTGAAGTGTGCACAAAGGCTATACAAAGTACAATTTAAGTTAAATAAGTGAATGCTAAATCAAATAAAATACAATTTTCTTACAAAAACTTGGCTATCCAGAATGAAAGGCTCATTTGTTTGAAGCAAACGCTGCAGGTTAAGCCGAACGATTCCATTCTTGTTGTCTTACTTCATTCCATGCTCTTTGTTAAATACGTGAACTAGTTGCAATGGAATAATGTCACACGCCTTCCATCTAAATATTGCGGCTCGACTATCTCTGTCAATATCCCATAATATTCTACTGCATTACCAATTATTATCCCCTTCTTCTGAAAGGACAGCCACCCCACTAGTCTGTGTGCATAGGAGTCTATCTTGAATTTGAACACGACATTTGAATCTATTTCTGTCATAGCCATTAACACATGTTACGTTTTCCAATGGACCATGTGATAGTGCCAAAAAGCCTTTGTTAAGCTCACTCATATCATGTTCCTGCAAGCAAAAATTATTTGGTTATGTAGCTATGTTAACATCTTCACACAAAGATACTGAAATGTGCATGCATATGCATCTACATACACACTTTATTCTGGAATCCTTTGTCTTACCTTCTCTTTGAACCACTGACTGAACTTTTGGTTCCACATGGTGGTAAATGGCTGCGGTGAACAGCCATCTTGACTACTGGAGTACTCACTATAGTAATACAAAGCTTAATTGATATGGGCATGCAAAAATTAGTTGACTATGTAACCAATAAGTTAATCGCCCAATCAATACCTAATATATGGTTTGAACTTCATCAAAATTTCTGAAAACATAAGTACCAAATTCTATCTACATATTTAGTAATTAGAATCAGGAACAGTGCATGAAGGTCCTGGAACAGAAAAAAACAAAGGGAGGAACACCAACGAACCTGCAGCAGCGGAGCAAATGGAGATGAGAATGCGGTAGCACCGGCACATCGGGGTCGAAGCTACGGGCGACGTGCAGGCGGCAGCGCGGCCGCACCAGGGTCGAGGTGACCGACGAAATGCAGGCGACAACACGAGCACACCGGGGGTGGGGCTACCAGCAACGTGCAGGCGGCTGCGTGGCCGCACCGGCGTCAAGGCGACCGGCGACGTGCAGGCGACAGCACGCGCGCCCCAGGGTCGGGGCTACTGGCGGCAGTGCAGCCGCACCGGGGTCGAGGCTATCGACGACTTGCAGGAAGCATCGCGGACAAGCCATGGTCCAGGAGACCGGTGAGGTGAGGGCTGCAACGCGGATAGGTGTAGAGGAGAAGGTAGATGCGATCTATGGACCATGGAGGTCTCGCGGGATGAGAGGAGAAAGAGGCGCAGGGAGATGGGATCCTGACAGATTAAAATAGATATTGGCTACCCTAAAAAAATAGATATTCGCTGTGTTAAAAGAATAGATGTCCGCTGTTACTTGCAAAACCCATATCACAGCATTATCGACCACTCAACTAGCGATGGGCAGACCGCTAGTTGTTGAAGCTATTACGTAGGCTCGATTTCAATGTGTGGGGACTTCGCTTTGCTGTTTAACGACCAAGGGTTTTTGGGAGATTGTCGTTAATGCCAGTTTTTGTAGTAGTGGGACATTCATCTGCAGCGAAGCTTGAAGGAGCAATGAAGACTTTGGTTTTCTATATCTTCAATGGCATCAGCTTCAATTCTCAAGACTTCTTCATCAGGCAGTTGGCTGCATCTGGCTCTGATATCTTTGGTCTGAAGCTCTATGCTCCATGGGTAATGCGTCTTATCAAGCTTCACTCCGCCTTCAACTATCAACCGTCTGCACGCAATCATCTAGTATTCTTGCCAGAGGTTGATCTATCTGTTGAAGCTATTTACCTAGAGCCTGCAAAGGATCCAATTTATCTTCACAATGTTGATCGTCAAAGCTTCATCCAGCCCATTGAAGGAGTTTAGGCCATCTCTCGTGTTTATCCCTTGGCTGGCAACACACGTGCCCCTCGCGCCCAAACTGAAGCCACTAGAAGCACCATTGCCCAAACGCCTCGGAAGTGATCTCGTGTTCTCAATGACCGAGAGCTTCTCGTCGCTCTACATCAGAAACAGGATAAGCATCATGACTAGCTTAAGCGTCAGATGCAAAGCCTCTTGGTGGACGTCAATCGCATTCGCAATCTTGCCACCAAGAATGCCTTTGTTACACATGAAACCTGTCGGAGGTCCTGGAAGAGTTTAACATTGCTCACTGCTGAAGAAGCTCTTCAAGACAATGGCTTCACAGAAAGATTCAAGTTTGACTCCACTCCTCCAAGGAATGCTCACTTGCGTCGGACTACCTCACTTGAAGACTCTGACTATTCTTCCTTAGTTGCAACGGTGAATTCCATAGTCATAGATGATCAAGATGATGCCACTTCACCACCTCCACCTTCAGCGCGTGTCGACACTGGACCAAGTTCTTCTACACCACCAGACCTCAACGACGACCCTGCTGCTTCGCCTACTCCTCTATGTCTTCAAACCTTTTTGGTCGTTACTAACAAAAGGGGGAGAAGCATATGAGTTGATAGTCTTCAAGCGGGTCCATATGGGTGGTTGCATTACTTTTACTACTTTTGCCAAGTGCTTACAACTCTCTCTTTTGATACATTTGGTTCGTTTTTTGAGTTGTAACACTTAAACTTGATGGTCTTCTACTACCTTTTCGACACTATGTGATGCGATGATAAATTCCGCATGTGCGACAATAAATTCCGCATGAAGTCATTTTGCAAACGTCCATTTCTCATTATGCATGTCATTATCTTCGATATATCCTTTCATGCATGATGAATTGCCTTCATAAGTAGAAGAGGAGCTCCGCAAGTACAACCTGCCATGTGCATTTGCATTCAAAAGAAAATATTTATATGCACATCTTCAGGGGGAGCCTTTCTGCTACTTACGAAGACAATACTTAAATCCTTTACAATTTCACATGCATCTATCCCCATTGAAAACCTCAACCAGTTTGTCATCAATCACCAAAAAGGGGGGATTGTAAGTGCATCTGGTGCCACCCCTAGTTGGTTTTGGAGTATTGATGACAAACCTGGTTGAGGGACTAATGTGTTTGTGAGAATTGCAGGATAACACACGTAGAAGTCCCTCATTGATTCGGTTTTCCTACCGGAGATGACCCCTACAAATGTATGAAGACATTGAAGACAAAGGTGGTATGTGAAGACACTCACATTGAAGACTATGACAAGAGAAGACATCGCGTGAAGACTATGGAGCGCGAGGACTCAGTTGTTTTGACATTTCCTTTTCTTCTTTGTTGAGTCATAGGAACCACCGTACTGTTAAGTGGGGTCCAAGTGAACCAGTCAGAATGACTGAAGTGATGCTTAACCAAAATCCTATGTCTTCAAGTGAAGACAATGAGAGCAAATCTTATCCAGAGCTGGATGAGTCAGCTTTGCTTGTAGCCCAAGTAAAGTTGTCGTGTGTGTTTGAAATATGACCGTTGGAACACGTGTCAGTTCCTTAGTGACCCAGGGTCATTTCGGACAAATCAGGTCGGGTTGCCTAGTGGCTATAAATAGCCCACACCCTACACCATAAATTGGTTGGCTGCTCAGAGTTAGTGCACTACTTTTGTCGTTTGAGAGAAACCCACCTCGAAGCCTTTGAGAGAGAAATCCTTGCGAGGACAAAGCCCTAAACACCCAGAGCCAAAGAGTGTTAGGCATCACTGAAGTCTTCCTGTCTGTGTGATCTGAAGACTTATTACACTTGAGGACTGTGGATCCTCCATCTGGTTAGGCATCGCGTTCTGAGCATCCACGAGTCATTGTGGATCGCCGGTGAACAAAGTCTGTGAAGGTTTGGAAGTCTACCTTGAAGACTTACCAGAGTGATTGGGCGAGGACTGGGTGTCCTTAGCTCAAGGGGAATAAGGTGAAGACGCGGTCTTCTAAGTTAAATCTCAGCCTCCCTAACCATATGTACAGTTGTCACAGCAACTGGAACTGGTCCAAGAAATCATTGTCTTCAACGAGCTACTGGTTCTATCCTTCCCATCTCTTTATTTGCTGTTGGTCCTTGTGAAGTCATTGCTTGTCTGCATTATCTTTTGTCTTCACTGAGTGACTGCTTGTTCTGATTGGCTTCATACTATCTTCCATCCCGATCCATACTACCTAGCTGCTATTAGTCTTTGTGCTTTCACTTCATTGAATACTTGACTATGGCTTGTCTAGTGTAGCCTACCTTCCTCTGCATGATAATAGGTTTACTTCTATCGTTTGTCTTTGAAACCTCCATGTTTTGAAGACTTCCATAAAAATCGCTTATTCACCCCCCTCTAGTCGATCACTAACACTTTCAGTTCCGCCTTCTTTACCCAGCCCTGTTCGAAGATGGTTTTCTCAGTGCTACGGGATATTCAACTAAGGTGTGTTTGGGAGTCGAGTGCTTACCGAGGTATCCAGATGGTTGCAGTCGAGGCCGATGTCTTCGGTGGTTTTCGACCACTGCTTTCGTGTCCCAAAGAATAACTTCCATATTCCTTTATGCGTCATGCCGAAGAAGTGCTGAAGTGTCTGTGGTCCTTCCGGATTGAACTCCCACATGTGGAGGGGCCGTCACTGGCACGACAGGACCCGGCGGACTAGCTTTACCTAGATTACATTGATGAGGCTAGTGTCCTTTTCGAGGAGGCTCCAGATGGGGCTTTTTAGCATCTGCACTTGTCATTTGCTCCCCTGTAACACCCATGATGCGGCTATATGTCCCCCGTGTCGGAGCACGACTTAGAGGGGTAATCTTTACACATCCCATGTACTGAATAAGAAAGAGATACAGAGTTGGCTTACAATCGCCACTTCACACAATACATAAATATAGCATTACATCATCCAGAATACAATCAAGGTCCGACTACGAAACCAAAATAAAGACAACCCCAAATGCATAAGATCCCCGATCGCCCCAACTGGGCTCCACTACTGATTGTCTGGAAAGGAAACATAGTAACATCTTGAATCCTCGTCGAACTCCCACTTGAGTTGAGTCACATCCCCTGGAATGGCATCATCGGCACCTGCATCTGGTTTTGGAAGTTATCTGTGAGTCACGGGGACTCAGCAATCTCACACCCTCACGATCGAGACTATTTAAGCTCATGGGTAGGAAAAGGTACTGAAGTGGAGCTGCAACAAGCACTAGCATATATGGTGGCTAACATACGCAAATGAGAGCGAGAAGAGGAGAAAAGCACGATCGATAAACTATGATCAAGAAGTGATCCTAGAACTACTTACGTTCAAGCATAACACGAGACTGTGTTCTCTTCCTGGACTCCGCCGAAAAGAGACCATCACGATTACACACGCTGTTGATTCATTTTAATTAAGTTAAGTTTCAGGTTTTCTACAACCGGATATTAACAAATTCCCATCTGCCCAAAACCGCGGGCACGGCTTTCGAAAGTTCAAAACCCTGCAGGGGTGTCCCAACTTAGCCCATCACAAGCTCTCACAGTCCACGAAGGATATTCCTTCTCCCAGGAAGACCCGATCAGACTCGGAATCCCGGTTACAAGACATTTCGACAATGGTAAAACAAGACCAGCAAAGCCACCCGAATGTGCCGACAAATCCTGATAGGAGCTGCACATATCTCATTCTCAGGGCACATCGGATTGTCCAAACTTCAGGCAGGCCAACCCAGAGTTGCCCCTGGTGGCCACCGGCGGCTGACAAGTTGGGCCAACACTCACAGGAGCACTGGCCCGGGGGTTAAAATAAAGATGACCCTCGAGTCCGCAAAACCCAAGGGAAAAAGGCTTAGGTGGCAAATGGTAAAACCAAGGTTGGACTTGCTGGAGGAGTTTTATTCAAGGCGAACTATCAAGGGGTTGCCATTATAACCCAACCGCGTAAGGAACGCAAAATCAAGGAACATAACACCGGTATGACGGAAACTAGGGCAGCAAGAGTGGAAAAAAACACCAGGCGTAAGGCCGAGCCTTCCACCCTTTACCAAGTATATAGATGCATTGAAGTAAACAAGATATAATAATGATATCCCAAACAATAAACATGTTCCAACAAGGAAGAAACTCCACCTTCACCTGCAACTAGCAACGCTATAAGAGGGGCTGAGCAAAGCGGTAACATAGCCAAACAACGGTTTTCTAGGACAAGGTGGGTTAGAGGTTTGACATGGCAATATGGGAGGCATGATAAAGCAAGTGGTAGGTATCGCGGCATAGCAATAGAGCGAGCAACTAGCAAGCAAGGATAGAAGTGATTTTGAGGGTATGGTCATCTTGCCTGCAAAGTTCTCCGTGTTGACGTAAGCTTGATCCTCGTAAGCGTACTCAATGGGTTCCTCGATCACGTACTCGTCTCCTGGCTCTACCCAAGGCAAGAAAACAAGCAAAATAAACCACAATCAACCACGGTGCAATGCGCAAACAACATGATGCAAAACATGGCATGATATGCGGGATGTGCTATGCAATGCATATGCGTGCTCCGGAAGGAAAAGATTGAACCAAGCCTCAACTTGGCAAACCAAGTGCACCGCTGGAAAGATGAGTTGATTTCGGTCGAAATTGATACAAAGATGGCCAGAATCGGATGCACGGTTTGCAAATGGCAAGCAAAACAATAATGGCACAATTCTGCGATTAACAGCACGATGCCATCTAGAATGCAACAAGAAACTAAGCTACTGCACTCCAACATAGCAACAAAGCACATGGCAGTGATCTACTCAATATGCTTGACAAAAGATGAACACTGAACTACGGCTAAATCACACAATAGAAGGCTCAAACAAGCATGGCAAACGGGCAAAATATATCAGCATCACACACTTAGTGAAAATACTAACATGTCAGGAATTAACATCAGGAAGCAATGTTTAGAGCAAGATAACAACATGCTACAGGATCCGATCATAGCAACACAAGGCATGGCATGAAACTACTCAAAGAATATAACAAAAGTCCTTTATATCCATAAGCCAAAAGGGCACAGAAAACATGATGGCACCCATGTAAACATATCAAGTTTCGTTAACAGATTCAGACTTAGCAGAAAACTGGACATGGCAAAAATAGAGTTACGTAGACATGTTTGCGAGCTCAATGCACTCAACACAAGGCATTGCATGACAAACTAAGAATACAATCAGCAAGAAGACATGTTCAAGAAGATAACCATGGCAAGAACAACCTCATAGCATGCATGGATAAACTACAACAACCTTGGCAAAATTGATTAACACGTAAACAATCTGCCAGGAACATTTTATAGCAAAAGTAGAGCAAGATTGAGTCATGCTAGGATACTCCATAAATGCAAACAAGGACATGGATGGATAGAGCATAACCATATGCCCAAATCATCCTTACTGAACATACCCAAAAGAGGCATGGATCACCCTGTAGCAACAAGAATACATGGCATAAAAATAACATCAGGGAAATGACTTAGTGAAAATCTGAGTCCCTAAAATCAACAACATCACGAGAGATACTTTGCATGCATGTGATAATCACCACATTGATCACAAAAATACATGGCATACACCCCTGTAAAGATGGCATGGCATAGCCCAAAACACGTGTAGAGCTCAAGCTCATATGCAGCACACAATAATCATGGCAAAAATGACAAATGCTCAAGATCTGTTAAGAAACAGGAACTAACATTTTATAGCACTCTTGCAGCAACAATTTAGGCATCAAGATGGACTCAAACAATCATGGTTCAATGGAACAAAATGAAGAGGACATCCTAACGAACATTTTGATATATGGCATGCTCAAAGCGGAGCTACGGTGATAGAGATATGGCATGCTGAACAGGGGCTCAGAATGTAAAATAAAAAGACTTAGAGATATTCGAAGTCAACCCTAGGTTTGGATCTGGATCTGGGGACTCGGGCACGGTCTTCAAGGTTGAATGGATAAGGTTGCCGGTGTTCGGATCCGGCCGACGAGGTGGTGAGGAGGAGCCAGGCGGCACGGTGGGCGTCGCCGGAGCTCCTGTAGCGTGCGGAGGGCAGCGCCGGACGCGGTAGCTCGGCAGCGGCGGGTGCGCTTGCTGGTTGCGGGGTGGCGCGGCGGCCGGCAAGGAGGAGGTGCGGTGGCGCGGCGTTCCACGGTGGCGAGGCGAAGGCGCGGGCGGCGGGGAAGAAGCAGGCGCAGGCGGCGAAGCGGATGGGCTCGGCGGGCCCACCTCGGGCTCGCGGACCGGCGACGACACGTGCCAGGCCCCGATTGCTGTGGGCGCGGTGGCGGACGCGTCTGCCGGACGCGGACGTGTCCGGCGGCGCGGGAGGAGCGGGGCTAGGGTTTGGACCCAGGATTTTTGGGGAGATGCACATATTTATAGGTAGAGGGAGCTAGGAGAGTCCAAATGAGGTGCGGTTTTCGGCCACACGATCGTGATCGAATGGACGAGAGGATGGAGGGGATTTGGATGGGTTTTGGGCCACTTTGGAAGGGTGTTGGGCTGCAACACACACGAGTCCTTTACGGTTACCCGGTTAACCGTTGGAGTATCAAACGAACTCCAAATGGCACGAAACTTGACAGGCGGTCTACTGGTAGTGTACCAAGGCCGCTTGGAAAATCTCGGTCCATTTCAAGAAAGTTTAACACCCGCACACGAAAAGAGAGAAAAGGGGGCACCGGAGGACATAGGAGTGTCGGATCACAAAACGGACAATGGGGAAAATGCTTGGATGCATGAGACGAACACGTATGCAAATGCGATGCACATGATGACATGATATGAAAAGCATGACATGAACAAAATGCACAACAAAGACAAAACCCAACCACGAGGGAATATCATAACTTAGAGCCGAAAATGGCAAGAGTTGGAATACAAATATGGCAAATTACATCTGGGGTGTTACAACACTCCATCACTACGAATGGATCTCGTCCCGAGATCTAGGACTGGAAAAAACTCCAGATATTCGGAACGGAGGTGGTCCTCGCGTTCCCAGGTGGCCTCTCGGTCGGAATGGTGTGACCACTTCACTTTCTGTAATTTGATAGAGTTGTTGCGAGTCTTGCGCTCGGTTTCTTCAAGAATAGCAACGGGATGCTCATGATAAGACATGTCTTCTTCAAGATCAATCTCTTCAAAGTTGATGGTGCGGTCAGGAGTCTTGAAACACTTGCGAAGCTGTGACACGTGAAACACATCGTGCACATTTGCAAAATTGTACGGAAGCTCAAGTTGATAGGCGAGATCGCCTCTTTTGCCAATGATCTTGAAAGGACCCATGTATCTAGGGGCAAGCTTCCCTTTGATACTGAAGCGACGAGTACCTTTCATTGGAGAGACGTGGAGGTAGACATGGTCTCCGATCTCGAAAGCCAAGTCACGATGCTTGCTATCATAGTAACTCTTCTGGCGCGATTGCGCGGCTTTGAGATTTTCACGAATGATTTTGCACATTTCTTCAGCCTCTGTGATCAAGTCATTGTCAAGAAGTTGGCGTTCACCAGTCTCTGACCAGTTAAGAGGAGTACGGCACTTTCTGCCATATAGAATCTCGAATGGGGCCTTGCCCGAACTCGCTTGGAAGCTGTTGTTGTAGGAGAACTCAGCGTATGGAAGACAATCTTCCCACTTCATACCGAAAGAAATTACACAAGCCCTGAGCATATCTTCAAGAATTTGACTTACTCGCTCGACTTGTCCACTGGTTTGAGGATGAAAAGCTGTGCTGAAGCGAATGTTGGTGCCCATGGACTTCTAAAAGGAATCCCAGAACTTAGAGGTAAAGATGCTTCCACGATCTGAAGATATCAACTGCAGAATGTCGTGCAAGGAGACAATCCTAGAGGTATATAGCTGTGCCAACTGAGCTGCTGTAATAGATTCTTTGATAGGAACAAAATGAGCCACTTTAGTGAGCTTGTCAATGACGACGAAGATAGCGTCATTGCCACGCTGGGACTTGGGAAATCCAGTCACGAAGTCCATCTCAATATGATCAAACTTCCATTCTAGAATGGCAAGAGGTTGGAGGAGACCAGCTGGCCATTGGTGTTCTTCTTTCACTCTTCTGCAGACATCACATTCATTCACGAACTGAGCAATCTCGCGCTTCATTCGAGTCCATCAATACGACTGCTTGAGGTCATGGTACATCTTTGTACTTCCAGGATGAATAGATAGGAGTGAATTGTGAGCCTCGTTCATAATGACTTTACAAAGGTCACCTTTAGGAACCACAATTCGATCCTTGAAGAATAGAGTATCTTTCATCAAGGCGATATCACTTGTACTTGGGTTGGCTCTTGGCAATCCCATTCTTCACCTTCTTCACCATTGCATCAAGAAGTTGAGCCTCACAAATCTGATCTTCTGGAGTAGGAGAGACTTGGAGGTTGGCAAGGAATCCTTGAGGAACAACTTGGAGATTAAGTTTGCGGAAAGCTTCACAAAGAACTAGTTGGAAGGGCTTGAGAATCAAACTATTGCAGTAAGCCTTCCTGCTCAAAGCGTCATCAATGACATTGGCCTTGCCTGCAGTATATTCAATACTCGGATTATACTCTTGAATCATTTCGACCCAACGAGTCTGCCTGAGGTTGAGATTGGGTTGTGTGAAGATGTACTTAAGACTCTTATGATCAATGAAGATGTCCGCTTTCCTTTCCAACAAGAGATGTCTCCATGTTGAAAGAGCATGAACAACTGCCACTAACTCGAGGTCATGAGTGGGGTAGTTCTTTTCGTTGGGCTTCAAATGGTGAGATGTATAGGCCACAACTTTCTTCTCTTGCATTAACACAGCACCGAGACCTTGCAGGGAAGCATCACAGAAAACTTCGAATGGTTTGAATTCATCAGGAGGAGTCAGAACTGGAGCTGTGACTAACTTCTCTTTGAGGGTGTTGAAAGTGATGTCAGATTCAGGCGTCCAGACATACTTCACATGCTTCTGGAGGAGGTTGGAAAGAGGCTTCATGATCTTAGAGAAATTCTCAATGAATCTTCGACAATAGCTTGCGAGCCCAAGGAAACTGCGGAGCTGCTTCACATTCTGAGGCGGTTCCCAATTCACAATTGCAGACACCTTCTTAGCATTAACAGCTATGCCCTTGGCGGAGATGATATGGCCAAGGTAGAGAACCTCATCGAGCCAAAACTCGCACTTTGAAAACTTCGCATAGAACTGATGTTCTCTGAGTTTGTCCAACACCAATCTCAAATGCTTGGCATGATCCTCCTTGTTCTTGGAAAAGACCAAAATATCATCGAGATACACCAAGACGAAGTCATTTGTGTAAGGGTTGAAGATGAAGTTCATCATGCGAGAGAATGTTGGAGGAGCGTTGACAAGGCCGAAAGACATGACAGTGTATTCATAGGAACCATAGCTTCTTCTGAATGATGTCTTGGGGATATCTTGTTCCCGAATGCGAATCTGATGATAGCCCATACAGAGGTCAAGCTTGGAGAATACTTGAGCACCTTTGAGTTGTTCGAAAAGCTCATTGATGTTGGGAAGTGGTTACTTGTTCTTTATGGTCTTCTTGTTCAATGGACGGTAGTCGACACAAAGTCGGTCCGTGCCATCTTTCTTCTTGACAAAAAGAACACCACAACCCCATGGAGAAGAACTCAGTCGGATCAGACCCATATGCTCTTGTATATCGAGTTGTTTCTTCAGCTCCTTCAACTCTTCTGGTCCAAGCTTGTAAGGACGTTTGCAAACAGGTTCCGTGCCAGGCTCAAAATCAATGACGAATTCAACTGGCCGGTGAGGAGGCATTCCCGGAAGCTCTTCTGGAAAGACGTCTTGACATTCACAAACGACTGGAATCTGAGAGATGGCATTCAACTCGCCCTTCTCATTGAGAGAAAATAATCGAATGGTATCATCACGAGCGGCAAAGACGATCACATCCTCAGACAAGCGTGCCAATTGAATCTGCCTGGCAGCACAATCAGGTTGAGCCTTGTGCTTAGAAAGCCAGTCCATTTCGAGAATAAGATCAATATCTGAATCACCAAGGACCATTGGAGAAGATAGAAACTTATAGTAACCCATCTTAATAGAAACATCCGGAACCATGTAGCTTGCATGCAAGCATTTACCCGGTGAGACAACTGCTAACGGACTAGGCAAATCTTGGAAAACCCACTCATGCTTAGATGCAAATGGTCTTGAGATGAAACAATGTGATGCACCAGTATCAAAAAGAACTTTTGCAGGAATATCATTAACAGGAAGGTTACCCATGATCACTTCTGAAGAGTCCTCTGCCTGAGCTGCGTTCATCATGTTGACCTTTGCAAACTTGGGATTATGCTTGACCACTGCATTGCTAGCAGATCTCACAGGAGGAGGAGGAGGTGGAAGACGCCTCTGGTTGAAGCATTTGTTCGCATAGTGCCCCTTCTGGTGACACTCGTTGCACGTAACCTCTGAGAGCGGCCGGTGATACGGAGCACTTGACCTTGGAGCATGAGACGAAGCTTTGTTTTGAAAGCCTGGGTTGGGTGGGTGGGAAGATCCATTGCCACCTTTGCTCTTCTGCTGATAAGGCCGACGGAACGGAGGAGGAGGAGGCAACCAGAACTTTTGCTGCTTAGCTGCCACTTGAGTTGAAGAAGATGAAGGAGTTGCATCCCTGACTCTCTTCTTAGAAGCATCGCACTTTAGCTGAGCAGCCTCTTGCTTTAGTGCCATGTTGTAGAACTCATCATACTATTTCAGCTCAAAAAGCACGAGAGCTAGTTGCAGATCTTCTCTGAGGCCACCTCTAAATTGATAAATCATGCTCTTCTCATCAGGGACGTCTTGTTTGGCGAAGCGAGCGAGCCTCTGGAACATGATGTTGTATTGGTAAACAGACATACTGCCTTGCTTAAGATTGCAGAACTCCTCACCCTTACTCTCAACAACACTTTGAGGAATGTGGTGAGCTTTGAAGTCTCGACGGAAATCATCCCAAGTAATCACACGACCTCCTCTAGAATCTTTGTATTGTTGATACCACTCAGCAGCTTGGTCTTTGAGTTGGAATGAAGAAAACTTGACAAAGTCATTAGGCCTGACGTTGCTACACTCAAAATGTTTGCAGATATCCACGAGCCAATCATCAGCGTCCGTGGCCTCGACACAGTTACTGAAGGACTTCGGCTGGTTTGCGAGGAACTGGTTGAGGGTAGAAAACTGAGTTTGATTGTTGCCATGGCCTAGATTTCCTTCGTTGCGCTCTTGCAAGATTTGCAAAATCATCTGCGTGTTGGCGTTGGTGGCGGCCATGACAGCTTGCCATGCCTCTGGAGGTGGAGGTTCCGGATTATGACACGTTGGAGGAGCCATCCTGAAGAGGGTGACATCCGTTAGCATCTTGAAAGACAAATATTCAAGCTGAATCAATGGATCGAAATTGCAACATATAGCCTTAACATTCGAACAAAAATGAATGAATGAATTCCAAAGTAAATGATCACACTTCCATAAAGTTGAGAAGCCACTTAGATAAAGATAGATGAATAAAACAACAAGGTACGGACATGAACAAATAATTGGTAAGGATTACCCAATCACAAACCAAATATCTGCGGGAAGAAATACTAGAGCTACATGAATTCCCACCTATGAAACTCCCGAAACTTTCTGGTTATGCAATCAGGTGTTGGGGATATAGGGGAAGCATAATATCTCACCCAAAACTAGCAAGTCCTACATCCAGCTGTATCCATCCTTCAACACATAACCAAGAAACCTTCGGAAATCATTTACCTCAACCTTCGAAAAGCATCCGTTATACGAGTTATGGAAATACTCCCTAACTCCCGCCCCAGTACTGGGTGGCGTCGAGGTTATCTCACCAACAACTGCATAAAGGAGATTTTCGATGTTGGCGAAACTCAGATATTCCAGAACTGGAAAGATAAAATTGTGATGACAACACCTCGGAGCTCAACTCCCCGGGACACTGCCACAACCCCTAAATGTCAGGAGGCACCAAGAACAATGTTCCCATCACAAAACCATCGGAACGATTCCAAGATACCCGCGTGATCCTAATTTTTTCATGAAATTTGAGGAGAGAAGAGTCAAAACTCTACGTCAAGAGGCCTCACCAGAGCGACGAAGGGACTAAGGAGTAATAAGAATCCTACTCTCCGATATATATAATCCTAAAAGACTCAAAACATTTTTTCTAGACTCAACAACGCCAGCGATTCGATCAAGCAGGGGGCTCCTAAGTCGGGGAAGGCTCTGATTACCAACTTGTAATACCCACGATGCGGCTATATCTCCCGCATGTCGGAGCATGACTTAGAGGCATAACCGCACTGTAGGCATGTCGCAAGAGGGGTAATCTTTACACATCCCATGTACTGAATAAGAAAGAGATACATAGTTGTCTTACAATCGCCACTTCACACAATACATAAATATAGCATTACATCATCCAGAATACAATCAAGGTCCGACTACGGAACCAAAATAAAGACAACCCCAAATGCATAAGATCCCCGATCGCCCCAACTGGGCTCCACTACTGATCGTCTGGAAAGGAAACATAGTAATGTCCTGAATCCTCGTCGAACTCCCACTTGAGTTGAGTCGCATCCCCTGGAATGGCATCATCGGCACCTGTATCTGGTTTTGGAAGTAATCGGTGAGTCACGGGGACTCAGCAATCTCACACCCTCGTGATCAAGACTATTTAAGCTCATGGGTAGGAAAAGGTAGTGAGGTGGAGCTGCAGCAAGCACTAGCATATATGGTGGATAACATACGCAAATGAGAGCGATAAGAGGAGCAAAGCACAGTCGATAAACTATGATCAATAAGTGATCCTAGAACTACTTACGTTCAAGCATAACACGAGACCGTGTTCTCTTCCCGGACTCCGCTGAAAAGAGACCATCATGATTACACACGATGTTGATTCATTTTAATTAAGTTAAGTGTCAGGTTTTCTACAACCAGATATTAACAAATTCCGATCTGCCCATAACCACGGGCACGACTTTCAAAAGTTCAAAACCCTTCAGGGGTGTCCCAACTTAGCCCATCACAAGCTCTCACGGTCAACGAAGGATATTCCTTGTCCCAGGAAGACCCTGTCAGACTCGGAATCCCGGTTACAAGACATTTTGACAATGGTAAATCAAGACCAGCAAAGCCACCCGAATGTGTCGACAAATCCCGATAGGAGCTGCACATATCTCGTTCTCAGGGCACACCGGATTGTCCAAACTTCTAGTAGGACAACCCAGAGTTGCCCCTGGTGGCCACCGGTGGCTGACAACTTGGGCCGACACTCAGAGGAGCACTGGCCCGGGGGTTAAAATAAAGATGACCCTTGAGTCCGCGGAACCCAAGGGAAAAAGGCTTAGGTGGAAAATGGTAAAACCAAGGTTGGGCCTTGCTTGAGGAGTTTTATTCAAGGCGAACTGTCAAGGGGTTCCCATTATAACCCAAACGCGTAAGGAATACAAAATCAAGGAACATAACACCGGTATGACGGAAACTAGGGCGGCAAGAGTGGAACAAAACACTAGGCATAAGGCCGAGCCTTCCACCCTTTACCAAGTATATAGATGCATTGAAGTAAACAAGATATAATAATGCTATACCAAACAATAAACATGTTCCAACAAGGAACCAACTCCATCTTCACCTGCAACTAGCAACGCTATAAGATGGTCTGAGCAAAGCGGTAACATAGCCAAACGACAGTTTGCTAGGACAAGGTGGGTTAGAGGTTTGACATGGAAATATGGGAGGCATGATAAAGCAAGTGGTAGGTATCGCAGCATAGCAATAGTGTGAGCAAATAGCAAGCAAAGATAGAAGTGATTTCGAGGGTACGGTCATCTTGCCTGCAAAGTTCTCCGAGTTGACGTAAGATTGATCCTCGTAAGCGTAGTCAACGGGTTCCTTGATCACGTACTCGTCTCCCGGCTCTACCCAAGGCAAGAACACAAGCAAAAGAAACCACAATCAACCACGGTGCAATGCGCAAGCAATATTATGCAAAACATGGCATGATATGCGGGATGTGCTATGCAATGCATATGCGTGCTCCGGAAGGAAAAGATTGAACTAGGCCTCTACTTGGCAAACCAAGTTTGCCGCTGGAAAGATGAGTTGATTTCGGCCAAAATCAATATAAAGATGGCCGGAATCGGATGCACGGTTTGCAAATGGCAAGCAAAACAGTAATGGCACAATTCTGTGATTAACAGCACGATGCCATCTAGAATGCAACAAGAAACTAAGCTACTGCACTCCAACATAGGAACAAAGCACATGGCAGTGATCCACTCAAGATGCTTGACAAAAGATGAACACTGAGCTACGGCTAAATCACACAATAGCAGGCTCAAACAAGCATGGCAAACGGGCAAAATATATCAGCATCACAGACTTAGTGAAAATACGAACATGTCAGGAATTAACATCAGGAAGCAATGTTAAGAGCAAGATAACAACATGCTACAGGATCATATCATAGCAACACAAGGCATGGCATAAAACTAGTCAAGGCATATAACAAAAATCCCTTACTAACCATAAGACAGAAGGGCACAGAAAACATGATGGCACCCATGTAAACATATCAAGTTTCGTTAACAGATTTAGATTTAGCAGAAAACTGGACATGGCAAAAACAAAGTTACGTAGGCATGTTTGCGAGCTCGATGCGCTCAACAAAAGGCATTTCATGACAAACTAAGCATACACCCAGCAATAAGACATGTTGAAGAAGCTAACCATGGCAAGAACAACCTCATAGCATGCATGAATCCACTACAAAAACCTTGGGAAAATTGATTAACACGTAAACAATCTGCCAGGAACATTTTATAGCAAAAGTAGAGCAAGATTGAGTCATTCTAGGTTACTCCATAAATGCAAACAAGGACATGGATGGATAGAGCATAGCCATATGCCAAAATCATCCTTACTGAACATACCCAAAAGAGGCATGGATCACCCTGTATCAACAAGAATACATGGCATAAAAATAACATCAGGGAAATGACTTAGTGAAAATCTGAGTCCCTGAAATCAGCAACATCACGAGAGCTACTTTGCATGCATGTGATAATCACCACATTGATCAAAAAAATACATGGCATACACCCCTGTAAAGATGGCATGGCATAGCCCAAAACACGTGTAGAGCTCAAGCTCATATGCAGCACACAATAATCATGGCAAAAATGACAAATGCTCAAGATCTGTTAAGAAACAGGAACTAACATTTTATAGCACTCTTGCAACAACAATTTAGGCATCAAGATGGACTCAAACAAGCATGGTTCAATGGAACAAAATGAAGAGGACATCCTAACGAACATTTTGATATATGGCATGCTCAAAACGGAGCTACGGTGACAGAGATATGGCATGATGAACAGGGGCTCAGAATGTAAAATAAAAAGACTTAGAGATATTCGAAGTCAACCCTAGGTTTGGATCTGGATCTGGGGACTCGGGCACGGTCTTCGAGGTTGAATGGAGAAGGTCGCTGGTGTTCGGATCGGACCGGCGAGGTGGGCGTCGCCGGAGCTCCTGTAGCGCGCGGAGGGCGGCGCAGGACGCGGTAGCTCGGCGGAGCTCGGTGGCGGCGGCCGGCGAGGAGGAGGTGCGGCTGCGTGGCGATCCATGGCGGGGAAGAAGCAGGCGCGGGCGGCGAAGCGGATGGGCTCGGCGGGCCCGCCTCAGGCTCGCGGGCCGGCGGCGGTGGCGGCGACACGTGTCAGGCCCCGATTGGTGCGGGCGCGGTGGCGGACGCGGACGTGTCCGGTGGCGCGGGAGGAGCGGGGCTAGGGTTCTGACCCAGGATTTTTGGGGAGATGCACATATTTATAGGTAGAGGGAGCTAGGAGAGTCCAAATGAGGTGTGGTTTTCGGCCATGCGATCGTGATCGAACGACCGAGAGGATGGAGGGTGTTTGGATGGGGTTTGGGCCACTTTGCAAGGGTGTTGGGCTGCAACACACACGAGGCCTTTACGGTTAACTGTTGGAGTATCAAACAAACTACAAATGGCACGAAACATGACAGGTGGTGTACCGGTAGTGTACCAAGGCTGCTTGGCAAATCTCGGTCCATTCCGAGAAAGTTTAACACTCGCACACGAAAAGAGACAAAAGGGGACGCGGGAGGACATAGGAGTGTCGGATCGCAAAATGGACAACGGGGAAAATGCTTGGATGCATGAGACGAACACGTATGCAAATGCGATGCACATGATGACATGATATGAAATGCATGACATGAACAAAATGCACAACGAAGACAAAACCCAACCACGAGGGAATATCCTAATTTAGAGCCGAAAATGGCAAGAGTTGGAATACAAATATGGCAAATTACATCCGGTGTGTTACATCCCCTGTCCAGCCCCTTATTAATCCATGATGCGAGATGTAATGGAGGGCCAGATCGGAACGCAGGTGTAGCTGCCCACTTGATACCATGGGGTTCGGTGATGTAAAACCACTCCCGCTACCATAGGTTGGAAGCTTCTGTGAAAGAGCCTTTGGGCCAAAAAGCATTGGTGAGCTTGTTCATCGTAGCACCACCACACTTTATTTGCCTCCCCTCCATTACCTTCGGCTTCACATTAAAGGTCTTGAGCCATAAACTAAAGTGAGGGGTAATACGGAGAAAGGCCTCGCACATCACAATAAACACCGAGATGTGAAGAACGGAGTCCGGAGCTAGATCATGAAAATCTAGCCCGTAATAGAACATGAGGCCGCGAATGAGGGGATGGAGAGCGAACCCTAGCCCCCGAAGAAAGTGAGAGATGAATACAACCCTCTCGCCGGGTCTAGGAGTAGGAATAATCTGTCCTTTAGCAGGTAGCCTATGGGGGATTTCCGCGTTCAGGTATCTTGCTGCCCGGAGCTTCGCGATATCCTCCTCTGTGACAGAGGAGGCCACCCACCGGCCTTGAAGGCTGGGTCCGGACATGACTGGGAGGCCTGGAGCAATTAAGTTGAGACCTGGGTGCTGGGACTCGAGGTTGCGAAGGTTGAAGAAGAGGTAGGCATAGAGGAGAAAGACAGGCATGTGCCCCTTTATAAAGGCGATGAATATCAAACGCCTCCTCATAGGCATTATTGATGAGAATCCGTACTAAGGGGACACGATCTCTGCTTCGACAAGACGTGCCAATAAAACCACATCTTAAAACGTGGAGCGGGAGGCTAAAAAATGGTTTGAAATAATGACCGGGTAGGGACATGATGCCACGTTACGGAAGTTGTTAGTGGGTCAGACTTGTAAAATACTATACTCTCTGCGGCTATGTGTGGTACTTGTTTTGTAGAGCTGGACATGGTTTTTGTGTTCAGAGGGTGTTTTGAAGTGATCAGAGGAGGAACCCGCCTTGCAATGCCAAAGACAATCTGTGCGCCGGACACCTCGTCATTGAAGACTGGTTCAGGAGCTACTGAGGGAGTCCCGGATTAAGGGGTCCTTGGGCGTCCAACCTGTTAGACATGGGCCAGACTAATGGGCTATGAAGATACAAGACAGAAGACTCTCTCCCGTGTCCGGATGGGACTCTCCTTGGCGTGGATGGCAAGCCTAGCGTTCGATATGAAGATTCCTTTCTCTGTAACCGACTTTGTACAACCCTAGTCCCCTTCGGTGTCTATATAAACTGGAGGTTTTAGTCTGTAGAGGCTATCATAATCTGACGGTCTAGACTTCTAGGGTTTTAGCCATTACGATCTCGTGGTAGATCAACTCTTGTAATCCTCATACTCATCAATATCAATCAAGCAGGACGTAGGGTATTACCTCCATCAAGAGGGCCTGAACCTGGGTAAAACTTCATGTCCCCTATCTCCTGTTACCATCAACCTTAGACGCATAGTTCGGGACTCCCTACCCGAGATCCGCTAGTTTTGACACCGACACCGTGCATGAATCAGGGGAAAATATCAGCCCCCATATATTTTCCCCGACACTTCCCGAGATCGGCATGTTTTGACACCGACATTGGTGCTTTCATTGAGAGTTCCACTGTGTCGTTGGTAGAAGGTTTGATGGCTCATTCGATCGACAACAACGATGCTGTCTCTGGGGAAACTTTTCTCCCTGGTCAGCTTTTCGTGTTTGGCGGTTTCACTCTGCGGGCCAATTCGATTGGTCACCTCGAACAGATTTATAGCTACGCCCCTGGTCATTAGATTAGATTCGGGAACTTGAATTACGTCGCTGATATTCGAGGAGACTTGATCTTCGAAGGGTTCACAATCTCAGCCGCTACTTCCCATCTCCAAGAAGGAAACCCATCGGATCCATAATTAGGCACCATTCAAAGACCAACTATCATCCCTTCCCTGGCCGTAGATCCAGGGCAGGCCACCTCATCTGAAGATGGGAATTTCAAACCCACTGGACTCTCTTCAACTATGGAGCTCTTTGCCGAAGACCCAAAGGCGACCATATCATCGGCAAGACTGGAATCAAGCAGGACTCTCTCTAACATCGGAGAGTCGAACTCGCCCCTGGAGGCTAGTTCCAAACTGTCAAGGACTGCGCCCATTGAGCACGACCAGGTGTCATGTACCATGCCCAACTCCGCGGAACCTCAGTTCCTCATCCAGCCTTCGCTTCTAAACAAGGCCCTGGACTTAATGTGATCTCTCGCCATTACGGAAGTGTCACCTCTGAACTACGCCCAGCCCAGATTAGGGGCCGAGAGCGGGGAATTTTACGTCCCACCCACCACCCACTTAGTTGTCATTGTCGAAGACTTAACTGACATGCTAGATTACGCCTCCGAAGACATCGACGGTATGGATGACGATGTCGAGGACAAACTAGGCGAAGTCTCACCATTTACCGGGCGCTGGACGGCCACCTCCACATATGATGTGTATATGGTGGATAGACCTAAAAAGGACGACGACGGCGACAGGAGGGATCCGAGCGAGGACAAGCCCGTTGAGGCACTACCAAAACGTCGACGTCAGCGGCGGCGCTCAAAGTCACGTCACGAAAAGGACAACAATATTGGCACCGAAGACAATAACACTCTGGATGATGCCGAAGATCCCGAAGACCCTGCCGAGCCTGCTTCTGAGCAGGATGAGTGGGAGGAGGGACAAGTCAACCCCGACGAGCCCATCGGGAATGAGGATTCGGAGGATAGTAACTATCTACCGGTCTCCGAGGAGGACGTCAGCCTCGGCAACGAAGACTTCATCGTGCCAAAGGAGCCCCTCGAACAAGAACGCATTTAGCGACAGCTAATCGCAACTGCGAGGATCCTAAAAAAGAAACAACAACAGCTTCAGGCCGAACAGGACACACTCAACGACAGATGGACCCAGGTCCTAGCTGCCGAAGAATATGGCATCGAGAGCCCAAGAAAGAGCTATCCGAAGCGTCGGCTACTGCCATAATTCGATGACGAGGCCCTTGAGCCAATACCGTCAAGATATAGTTATGCTGATGAACTAGACCGACCACCACGTGGGCGAGACAAAGCGGCTGCGCATGCCGAACACCAGCCCGCACCACCTCGCCGTCGAGGCAAGGAGGTAGCGGCTTCGGGCAACACCTACGACTTACACTGAGACCTAGACAATAGAGCCGGTCAGGCCAGATCAATCTATGGCTCAAGGGGGCATGCTCCAACACGAGACGACAGTCATCAAGCCTGGTGTGATAAGCATAACCTCACCTGGGCTGAAAACTGAACACGGATGTCGTCCGAACTCCGTAGTGACATCGCCCGATACAGAGGCGCCACACACCCCTTATGCTTTACCGATGAGGTAATGCAGCACTAGTTTCTAGAAGGGTTTAAACCTGTAAATATTGAAGCATATGATGGAACGACAGATCCCACAGTATGGATTGATGATTTTCTTCTCCATATTCACTTGGCTCGTGGTGACGATCTCCATGCCATTAAATATCTCCCCTAAAGCTAAACAGACCAGCACAACACTGGCTAACCAACCTCACAGAGAACTCTATTGGCAGCTAGGAAGATTTGGAGGACGCATTCCGAGACAACTTCCAAGGTACTTATGTCCGGCCACCGGATACCGATGACCTTAGTCACATAGTCCAGCAACCTGGAGAGTCAGCCCAGAAACTCTGGACTCGGTTCTTAATTAAGAAGAACCAGATCGTCGACTGTCCGGACGCTGAAGCCCTAGCAGCCTTTGAACATAGCGTCCGTGATGAATGTCTTGCCCGACACCTCGGCCAAGAAAATCTGAAGTCCATGGCAGCTCTTACCGCACTCATGACCCGCTTCTGCATGGGAGAACACAACTAGTTAGCTCATAGAAGCAACAGCACCAGCGACCCCGGCACCTCCGAAGCCAGGGATAGCAATGGATGGCCGTGACGCAACAAGCACAAGCGTCAGAACAACAATGAAGAAACCAAAGACACAATGGTCAACACCGGATTCAACGGCTCTAAACCCGGTCAGTGGAAGAAGCCATTCAAAGGGAATAGGGATGGCCCATCAAATTTAGACTAAATCCTCGATCGGCCTTGCCAGATTCATGGTACCCCTGATAAGCCTGCAAATCATTCCAACAGAAATTGTTGGGTCTTCAAACAGGCCGGTAAGTTAAATACCGAACATAAGGGGAAAGGACTGCCAAGCAAAGACGACGATGAGCCCTGCCCACTGAACACAGGGGGACAGAAGAAATTTCCCCCTGAGGTAAAAACAGTGAATATGATATACGTCACTCATATCCCCAAGAGGGAGCGCAAGCGCACTAAGGGATGTCTATGCCGTAGAGCCGGTCGTCCCAAAATTCAACCCTTGGTCGGCTTGTCCGATCACCTTCGATCGTAGGGACCACCCAACTAGTATTCGTCATGGAGGTTCGGCAGCCCTAGTCCCCGATCCAATCATCGATGGATCCCATCTCACTCGAGTCCTCATGTATGGCAGCAGCAATCTTAACTTGATTTATAAAGACACTGTTTGCAAAATGGGTATTGACACGTCAAGAATCAAGCCTAGTAACACCACCTTTAAAGGAGTGATACACGGCGTAGAGGCCCGCTGCACGGGTTCATTAACATTGGAAGTGGTCTTCGGTTCACCGGGTAACTTCCGAAACGAAGACTTGATCTTCAACATTGTCCCCTTTCACAGTGGTTATCACGCACTGCTCGGACGAACCACCTTCGAACGCTTTAATGCAGTCCCGCATTATGCTTATTTAAAACTCAAGATGCCCGGACCGCGTGGCATCATAACAGTTAATGGAAACATGGAGTGCTCCCTCTGTACTAAGGAGCACACCGCGGCCCTTACAACCCAGGTACAAAGCGGCTTCATCAAGTTGAACATTTCATCGGCCATCAAGCCCCCGAACACTGTTAAACAAGTCCGGTCTACTCTGCAGAACGACAGCTCAGTGCATCCAGATCTAGACTAGCATCTCTGCCTCCGTCGATCACCCCATTTAACCGATGTATTCATACCGCATGTGCATAATTATGCACTTAAAATACCTTAGGCAATGATGGAGGCACTGAAAGTGCGTTATATCGACTAGAGGGGGGGTGAATAGGCGATTTTTATGAAAGTCTTCAAAACGTGGAAGTTATGAAGACAAACGATAGAAATAAACCTATTACCATGCAGCGGAAGGTAGACTACACTAGACAAGCCATAGTCAAGTATTCAATGAAGTGAAAGGACAATGACTTAATAGCAGCAATGTAGTAAGGATCAGGTAGGAAGATATTATGAAGCCATACAGAGCATGCAGTCACTAAGTGAAGACAAAAGATAGTGCAAACATACATTGACTTCACAAGGAGCAACAGTAAGTAAAGGGAAGGGAAGATGAAACCAGTGACTCGTTGAAGACAATGATTTGTTGGACCAGTTCCAGTTGCTGTGACAACTGTACGTCTGGCTGGGGCGGCTAGGTATTTAAACCTTAGGACACACAGTCCCGGACACCCAGTCCTGAACACGCAGCTCAGGACACTAGTCCTCACCATATTCCCCTTGAGCTAAGGTCACACAGACCTCGCCCAATCACTCTGGTAAGTCTTCAAGGTAGACTCCCAAACCTTCAAAGACTTCGTTCACCGGCAATCCACAATGTCTCTTGGATGCTCAGAACGCGACGCCTAACCGGCTGGAGGATGCACAGTCCTCAAGTGTAATAAGTCTTCAGATCACACAGACAAGAAGACTTAAGTGATGCCCAATTCTCTCTGGCTCTGGGTGGTTAGGGCTTTATCCTCGCAAGGAATTCTCTCTCAAAGGCTTCGAGGTGGGTTGCTCTCAAACGACAAAAGTTGTACTCTCAATCTGAGCAGCCAACCGTTTATGGTTGTGGGGGGTGGGCTATTTATAGCCACTTGGCAACCCGACCTGATTTGTCCGAAATGACCCTGGGTCACTAAGGAATTGACACGTGTTCCAACGGTCAGATTTCAAACTCACACGGCAACTTTACTTGGGCTACAAGCAAAGCTGACTTGTCTGACTCTGGAAAAGATTCGCTCTCATAGTCTTCACTCGAAGACATAGGTTTTTGGTTAGGCATCACTTCAGTCAGTCTGACTGGTTCTCTTGGACCCCACTTAACAGTATGGTGGTTCCTATGACTCAACACAAAAGAAAAAGAACTACGAAAGATCTAAGTCTTCGAGCTCCATAGGCTTCATGTGGTGTCTTCTCTTGTCATAGTCTTCAAATGTGAATATCTTCATATACCACCTTTGACTTCAATGTCTTCATACATTTTTAGGGGTCATCTCTGGTAGGAAAACCGAATCAATGAGGGACTTCTACCTGTGTTATCCTGCAATTCTCACAAACACATTAGTCCCTCAACTAGGTTTGTCGTCAATACTCCAAAACCAACTAGGGGTGGCACTTGATGCACTTACAATCTCCCCCTTTTTGGTGATTGATGACAAACTAGTTGAAGTTTTCAACGGGGAATATAATCTGTGAAATTGTAAAGGATAAGGAATTGTCTTCATAAGTTGCAAGGGCTCTCCCTGAAGATGTGCATATAGGTAATTTGCTTTTGGAATGCAAATGCACATGGCAGGTTGTACTTGTGGAGATCCAGTTCAACTTATGATGACAATCCACTATGCATGTGAAAGTATATGAAGATAATGACATGCATAATGGAAAATGGACATCTGCAGAATGATCTAAGTGCGGAATTTATCATCGCACATGCGGAATTTATCATCACAAAACAAAGTGGCAGATAAGTAGCAGACGACCATCGAGTTTAAGTGTTACAACTCAAAGAACCAAATGTAGCAAAACGAGAGTTGTAAGCATGAAGCAAAATATAAAGCACCCACCCATATGAACCCGCTTGAAGACTATCAACCTCATATGCTTCTCCCCCTTTTGTCAGTAAGGATCAAAAAGGTTTGAAGACATAGAGAATCTACTTGTTCCCATGCGGAGTAGGTGAAGTAGCAGGGTTGTTGGTGGTGTTTGGCGGTGCTGAAGAGCTTGGAGCAGAGTTGACGCGTGCTGAAGGAGGTGGTGGTGAAGTAGCATCATCTTCATCCTCGATAACTCTGGAAGTCACTGTTGCAGTAGATGAAGAGAACTCAAAGTCTTTAAGGGGTGGAGTTCCTAGCAGCACAGCTCTTCGAGGAGGTGTGGAGTCAAACTTGAATCGCTCAGTGAAGCCATCCTCTTGGAGATCATCTTCAGAACACATCATCGTTAGCCCTTTCCATGTACGGCAACATGTTTCATGGGCAACAAAAGCATTCTTGGTGGCAAGATTGGGAATGCGATTAACTTCCACCAAGAGGCTTTTCATCTGACGCTTTAGCCAGTCATGATGCCTATCCTGTTTCTGATGAAGAGCCACAAGAAGCTCTCGGTCGTTGAGAACACGAGTGCGCTTCTTGGGTCTTGGAGCAGTTGTACTATCAGTGGCTTCAGTAGACGCAGGGTGTGATGCACGTGTAGTGCCAGCCAAAGGATACACCCGAGTGACTGCTTCAACTCCTTCAATGTTCTGTGAGAAACTCTGATGCTCTGCATTCTGGAGACTTAGAGGTTCCTTTGCAGGCTCAGGATAGATGGCTTCAGTAGAGATATCCACATCAGGCAGAAAAATCCTATGATTGCAAGCAGATGGCTGATATGAGATATCGGAGTGAAGTTTAATTAGCCGCATTACCCATGGGGCATAGAACTTCAAGCCAAACAGATCAGAGCCCGATGTAGCAAGTTGGCGGATGAATAAGTCCTGTGCATTGAAGCATTTTCCATGAAGAATATAGAAGACCAAAGTCTTCATTGCACCCTCAAGCTTGGCATTTGGAGAGTGCCCTTTGATGGGCCAGAGAGTTCGCCTGATGATGTGATAGATGGTTCGTGGCAGATACTCAAGGTCTTCATCGAAGAACTCTGTTGGATAAGCAACATCTTGGGGCAATGGCTTCATCATGCTAAGCATCTAACTCATATCAGGTTCCAGCCTCTTAAAGATGCTCTCAATAGCTTCACTATGCAGCTGACAGCCATGCTCGTAGAGATCGCCAGGAGTGGGCAAACCAGTGAGCTCAATGATGTCAAATGCATTGGCTTCGTGATGAACATTTCCGGTCATCCACTCCAGGACCCAAGTCTTTGGATCTCTGCTGTACCCGCGGATGTGAAGTGTGGCATAGAATTGGAGCAGTAGCTCTTCATTCCAATGCTCTTGGTTAGTAACGAATGGCAGCAGTCCAACTTCCTTGAAGCAATCCAAAGCTTCTTCCAGACAAGGCAGACTAGCTATGGCTTCAATGTTAAGGCGCTTGTGTGGGAAGATGCGACCTTGGTTATAAAGAATGCATGATTAATAGCTTCGCTGAGGATAGCTCCAGAACCGATCAGATGATATCCTTTCCCTTGAGTAGGGGTTCCTGGAGCTATCGAAGAATGTGTTGTCTGCCCTGAAGCCATTGATATTGAAGGAGCCACGTGCTGATGTAGGACCTGGGAACCTTGGCAATCTTGGGATTGGCTTCTGTACCTGAGGCCTGTGCTCAACATGATAGTCGAACTGTGGACCGGCAGCAGACTCAGGAACAGAAGTGACGGGATCAGTGGCTTCGCTGTCTTCTTTTTCCATTGGGGAGGGCTCCACATTAGCTTCATTGGTGGTTGTGGCAGCCGCAAGATTTTCAAGCACGTTCTCCTTGAGAACTGCTTCTTGGTGGGACAGTGGAGTGGCAACTTGTGGGACTTCATCTTCCGCGGCTGATGCAGCCGGATTGTCTTCAGCAGAGACTTGAGGCCTTGGACCTTTGCGAAGCCTGCGCAATGCGGGCGACGCCTGTGGAGTTGGAGTGGGTTGGGCCTCATAGTCTTCTTCCTCTTGTGGGCGATCTGCCCATGAAGCATCCTGTGCAATTGGCGTCAGTGGACGACCAATGCTGATGAGTTCGCTGTTCTGAGGAAGGACTGCACCATCTTCTACATTGTCATGCTGACCAATGTCTTCAGCAGCGATGGGATCAACTGCTGGAAAGTCTTCAGCTTCATGAGCCTCTGTGGAAGCAGGCTCATGGATAGTCAGTTGGCATTCATGGTGTTCAGCTTCAGGATAGACCATAGAAATGGGTTCAATTATCAAGGGCTCTGTGGGAGCTGCCCGATCTTTCTTGGTCTTCCTCTTCTTCTTGGAGGGGGCAGTTGGAGAGGCTTCAGAATGTTTCCTCTTCCTGGCTTCAGCCTCAGTAGTCCTTGTCTTCTTGAGCTCTGAAGCTGTTGACCGGCTTTTTGGCTTCAAGCCAGTCATTTTAGTTGTGAAGACAATAGGAACTGGTTCCTGCCTTGGTGCGTCAGGTTCAGCCGTAGCAGGCTTCTTCTTCTTCTTTGCGGCCATCCTGGGGTCGATGCCAGGACGCCCAAGGGCCTTGCGCTTCTCAGCCTCATTATAGGCTTGCACACATCTGTTAGCCAGAGTCTTCATGTACTCACGCGAACCCTGAGCTTCTGCATGTTTTTTACAAAGGCTTCCTTGAGCTCGTGCATCATACTCTTGAAGTTCTTCACTTCCTGCACGCTGAGCTTGGCCATATGCTTCTTGAACTGAGCCTTTTCATAGTCAATCTTTTGCTTCAGTTCAACAATGCGCTGGGCAATAGCAAGTTCTGAAGCAATGGCGCCCTGGAAGGCGACACTGAGGCCAATTGGTAGCTGCAGATCTTCAAAGCTGATGTTTGGCGTGTCAAACCACTCGTCAATGAAGTTGTGGATGATGGTCACATCAAAGAGAGGCAGATCATTGAAGATTTCTGCTTCTTTTTTGCTCTTGATGAGTTGCTCAAGAGCGTCATCTGCTAGATCTTCATCACTTGACAGATCAATGTCGTCATTGCGCAGAATGGCAGCAACAGTTAGCTCTTGTCCGGTGTGAGGCAGAGGCATCTTGACTTTCTGGGGCTTGGAGATGCGAGATAAGTCTTCGGACTACACACTGTCTTCAGGAGGTGAAGTTGCCAGTGGCTTCACCCTTGAGATTTTTGGTGAGGGGGCAGGCTTTGAAGCTTTAGGCTTCTTCATCTTCTTTGTCTTCGGCGCTGCAGGAGCTTCTTCTGATTCAGCGTCAGTTGCAGGCTCATTCACTGCAGTCCCTTGAACTAAGATGCGGGTGATGAGGCCTTCAAGGTTGTGGAAAGGACCGATGACATTGGGTTCTGCATCTCGTGTGCCATCTGCCCTTGGTGCTGAGGGACCAGGGTTGAAGTCTAACCCCAAAGTCTTCTTGTTCTGCTTCGCTGAGTTCTGGGTAAACTGGAAGTTGCGCTTGAACAGATTGTCGTCACGACACCATAGTAGTGACGATGGGTGTGCATCAGCTGGTTGTGGCCCACGGACCATGCAGGGATAGAAGCCTTGAGCAATGGCTTCATCTCTGGACCTGGGTAGAAGATTCTTGTATTGGATGTCTCCCCACGGTCTCTTGATGACATTTTTCTTAGCATATTCTTGGGTTACAAATCGGTATTTGAACCATTGTTCTGCCCAATATCTTCGAATCCATTGGATTCGGGTCTTGC
This sequence comes from Triticum urartu, assembly GCF_003073215.2. Taxonomy (NCBI): domain Eukaryota; kingdom Viridiplantae; phylum Streptophyta; class Magnoliopsida; order Poales; family Poaceae; genus Triticum; species Triticum urartu. The sequence goes on from NC_053023.1 coordinate 247,767,098, forward strand.
GCTGATTGTAATCCTCTTCAAGATCTGTCTTGTACAGTTCTGAGAGTTCATCTGGCAGATCTCTGGATGTTTCTCCACGACGCTTTCTGCCACCCTTCCTTGCTGCTTTCTCTGAAGCCATAAACTTTAACTTGAAAGGCTTCAACACGTTCAAGGGCTTCAAAGGTTTTCGCTTGCTGGACCAACAGGAACTGGCTTTGGGAGAATTAATGTGATGCTGTAAGAATTCTGCAAATGAATGCAGACTATGAGAACCAAAGGATTCTCCCACGGACATGTACCTGTGACAGCATTAAGGTGCGAGGGAAGGGGAAGAGGTCATATGCATTCTTAGAAGATTTTGAAGATAAATCAGTTTAGAAGACATTGACCTCATTTTGCGAAGACATTCACTCATAGATAAGGAGTTGGTTCCAGATTTGTACGAATCCACAGATCAGTACAAGTGAGGAATCTAACTACTTTGTGAAGCATAAGTGAATATACTAGGCATGTTATGAGATGCAGTATGAGAGAGATCTAACTTGTGTGAATAGAAACTGCTTGTGGTAGAAAGTGACAAATCCATAGGATCAATGGTGCTGTAAAAAGGAAGTTTTATTTACCACACTTAGAACTGCTAGACAAAGTGGAAGATGAGGCCGAGCAGTTCGATCTTCCGTGCCCTAACTTGGCGACGGAGGACACCTACGGCGACGGCGGAGAGGACGATGTCCGCGGTCGGCGTGAAGACGACGTCGGAGAGGTCGCGACAGTGAAGCGCTTCGCCGCCGGTGTCGTCGAGGGCTAGCGGTGGCGCTAGGGTTCGTGAGAGAGTGGAAGAAGAGATAATGATCGCTGTGAAGTGTGTATTTATAGGTACATGGGCGGCACTGCGCTATTACACAGGTGCCCCTGGCGATTCGCATCTGAGGAACACGTGGCCATTATGCAGAATTTTGGGGTTTGTTCCACGTCCCACGCACGCCTTGATTGTTGGGTGGTCGTTCCTACTTCTCCGGGTTTCATGTGGAGGAATGAGTATTGAAAACGGACTTAATGGTTGTCTCTGTATCTTCTGCTGACAAGGACGCAGAGAAGACATTCGACAGTTTAAATAGAATGCATATGATCTGGAGAGATAGAATTTGAGATAGAAAGCATAGAGAGGTTAGGGTCCGATCACATTCACTTAGTTCAAAAGATTCAACAATGAAGACATAGCTATAAGTGAATGTTGTAGAGGACAGAACACTAATATATATATATATATAATCAACATAGTGAAGATAATCATGAAGATATGTTGAGATCGAATCCAAACCAAATGTGAAGACATTGCAAGGTAACGCCATGAGTGAAACACTTCAAAATAGAACATTTGGTGGTGGCGTTACCCACCGTATAGGAAGTATTAGACCCAGACACGGCGCACAATTATCGTGGCGCTCCGAAGTCAAATTAAACATTAATGTACTCACACTTAGAATGTATGTCTTCATTGATTGAAGATATACTTTACTTCGTGTGTTGCACATCTAAGTCATCAATATGCATAAGGGTTAGGATGTGTGCCTGATCACAGGACATTTGAGGATTCCAAGATATTTAGCTCACACCGTAACTTGCAAAATCTCTTATCATCCAAGGGCTTGGTGAAGATATTTGCCAATTGCTCTTCAGTGTTGACGTGTATGATATCAATATCTTCCTTCACAACATGATCTCTGATAAAGTGATGACGAATTTCAATGTGCTTTGTCTTCGAGTGCTGAACTGGGTCGTTGGCGATCTTGATGGCGCTTTCATTGTCGCAGTAAAGTGGCACTTGCTTCAGATGAATGCCATAGTTCTTGAGTGTTTGCTTCATCCACAGAAGCCGAGCGCAGCAAGATCCAGCAGCAATGTATTCAGATTCAGCAGTGGAGAGAGATACATAGTTCTGCTTCTTTGAAGACCAACATACAAGTGATCGTCCCAGAAAGTGACATGTGCCTGATGTATACTTTTGATCAACTTTGTCACCAGCATAATCAGCATCCAAGAATCCAACCAGATCAAACTCTGAGCCCTTTGGATACCATAATCCTAGAGTTGGGGTGTGAGCCAAATATCGAAGAATTCGCTTCACAGCTAAGTGATGCGACTCCTTTGGTGCCGCTTGAAATCGAGCACACATGCAAACACTAAGCATAATATCTGGCCTAAATGCACATAGATAAAGTAAAGAACCAATTATGGAGCGGTATACCTTTTGATCGAACTCTTTACCATTGTCGTCGGGACCCAGATGATGTCTGGCTGGCATTGGTGTTGTGAAGCCTTTGCAGTCTTGCATACCGAACTTCTTCAGGCAATCTCTGAGATACTTCTCTTGAGATATGAAGATGCCGTTGCATTGTTGTCGTATTTGAAGACCGCGGAAGAACTTCAGCTCTCCCATCATGGACATCTGATATCGCTCTTGCATCATATATCCAAACTCTTCACTGTACTTTTGATTGGTGCAGCCGAAGATAATGCCATCCACATATATTTGGCACACAAACAGTTCACCATCATATGTCTTCGTGAAGAGAGTGGGGTCTAGGGAACCAGGTATGAAGCCTTTGCTCTTCAGGAAGTATTTGAGTGTGTCATACCAGGCCCGAGGGGCTTGTTTGAGGCCATACAGTGCCTTGTTGAGCTTGTATACCATGTCAGGATGTTTTGGATCTTCAAAGCCAGGCGGTTGTGCAACATACACTTCTTCTTCAATCTTTCCATTGAGAAAAGCACTCTTCACATCCATTTGATATAGAAGTATGTTGTGATGATTTGCATAGGCCGACAGTATGCGTATGGCTTCAAGTCTAGCCACAGGAGCAAATGTTTCATCGAAGTTAATGCCTTCCACTTGAGTATATCCTTGAGCAACGAGGCGAGCTTTGTTTCTGACAACTTGACCATGCTCATCTTGCTTGTTGCGGTATATCCATTTGGTGCCTATTATATTGTGCTTCTATTGATCAGGACGCTTAACTAGTTCCCATACATTATTCAGCTCAAACTGTTGAAGCTCTTCTTGCATAGCTTGAATCCGTTCAGGTTCCATGAAGGCTTCTTCAACTTTCTTGGGTTGTGTTATTGAGACGAATAAGAAATGCCCATAGAAATTTGCTAGTTGAGTTGCCCTTGAACGAGTGAGTGGACCGGGTGCATTGATGCTATCAATTATTCTTTCAATCTACATTTCATTGGCAACGCGAGGATGTACAGGGCGAAGACTTTGCTCTTGCTGATCATTGTCGTTGTTAGAAGGAATGTCTTCAGGCTGAGCATTGTCTTCATGTTGATCAGGTGCTGAGATGATAAGTTCTTCTTCAGGATGAGCTTCAGAAGGTATAATTTCTCTAGTTCCCATTAGCTTGATTGATTCACTGGATGGAACTTCATCTAGCACATTTGGCAGTTGCTCTCTTTGTGAACCATTGGTCTCATCGAACCGCACATCCACTGTTTCAACCACTTTGTAATGAAAGAGATTGAAGACTCTGTAGGAGTGCGAATCCTTTCCATATCCAAGCATAAAACCCTCATGTGCTTTTGGTGCAAACTTTGAGGTGTGATGTGGGTCCTTGATCCAGCACCTTGCGCCAAATACTCTGAAGTAACTGACATTTGGCTTCTTGCCAGTAAGGAGCTCATAAGATGTCTTGTTCAGAAGCTTGTGAAGATAAACATGATTGATTGTATGGCATGCAGTATCAATGGCTTCAGGCCAGAATTTTCTTGGGGTCTTGTATTCATCTAGCATTGTTCTGGCCATCTCAATGAGTGTGCTGTGGCGTGTACGGGGCTGAGAATTCATGTGTGATGCCCAAGGTATCAAGATATGTATCAAGGCCAGTGTTCTTGAATTTAGTGCCATTGTCACTTCTGATGTGCTTTATCTTGGCGCCATAATTGTTCATAGCTCGATTAGCGAAGCGTCTGAAGACATCCTGCACTTCAGTCTTGTAAAGGATTATGTGCACCCAAGTGTATCTAGAGTAATCATCAACAATAACGAAGCCATAGAGGCATGCAGTAGTAGTAAGAGTTGAGTAATGAGTGGGACCGAAAATATCCATGTGAAGCAGTTCGAAGGGTCGAGTAGTGGTCATGATTGTCTTCGAAGGATGTTTTGCCCTCGTCATCTTCCCTGCTTCACAGGCACCGCATAAGTGGTCTTTCTTGAACTTGACGCCCTCGATGCCTATGACATGCTTCTTCTTCGCAAGGGTGTGGAGGTTCCTCATGCCAGCATGCCCAAGCCTCCGATGCCAGAGCCATCATTCTGAAGCTTTTGCTAGAAGACATACGGCAAGCTGTGGTCCTGCTGAGAAATCTACTACGTACAGATCATCTTTTCGATACCCTTCAAACACTAGAGACTTGTCAGATTCCATTAGTACAAGGCAAAGATATTTTCCAAATATTACGATCATGTTCAAATCGCAAAGCATTGAGACAGACATTAAGTTGAAGCCAAGGGATTCAACAAACATGGCTTTGTCCATGTGTTGATCCCTTGAGATTGCAACTCTACCTAGACCCAATACCTTACTTTTACCAGTGTCAGCAAATGTGATGTGGCTCTTGTCGGATGGACGTAAGGTTGAGTCCATAAGAAGACTTCTTTTGCCAGTCATGTGATTTTTACACCCACTATCAATAATCCATTCTGAAGACGCTGGTGTCGTACCCTACAGTGCAGTTAGGGGGATAGGCTTCACCAAGAGCATTGTGAAGCAAAAACATTTGACAAACCAATGGGTTATGAAAGCTTAGATCCAGATTAGGACTAATAGGGAGAGTAGCAAGCGATTCAGGAACGAAGTACATAGTAAGACCATTCGGGCATTTGATCTTGCACCCTACAAGATGTTTAAGGTCCCTAGCAATGGCGTCAGACGATTTTGGTTTTCTGCTGGAGACCTTTCCTTGCAAAAGAGAGTTAAGCTTTCTTAGCCACCCACATCTTCAAGGGTGGCTGAGAAGCAATAAGTCTAAGTGCAGCATCTGAGAATTTTGGCTTTGGAGCCCTAGCAAACAGTCTTGCAGGCGGACAATAGTACTCATAAGAATAAGCAGAATAGTTCTTGGTCTTATGAACATGGCAGTTTGATGAACCGCTCTCATATTCATATGCTTGAGTATGGTTTCCCTGCAAAACATTTGTGTTAGTGCGACTCAGGTGAGTCCTCTGTCTGTATGAAGCCTTTGGACCGTATGAAGCCTTTGGTCTGAGGTTTGTCTTCTTCACGTGAGGTGTCATGATGACATTCACAGGAAGATTCTCCAGACACCTTTTCGGAACCCAGATCTTCTTCATAGGCGGTCCATTCCTGCAGTTAGTACCAATGTACCTGGCAAACACTTCACCATTCTGATTCTTAAACAGTATATAGTTTGCATCAAAGGATTCATCAATGATAATGGGGTTATCACAGGTGAAGCCAGATAGATTGGATGGGTCTGCTGAAGGTTCCTTTGCAGCAACCCACATGGTTTTGGGGTACTGCTCAGGTTTCCAGTAAGAGCCATCAGCATTCATTTTCCTTACGAACCCAACACCCTCTTTCCTCGGGTTTCGGTTCAGAATCTGCTTTTTGAGGACATCACATAGTGTCTGATGCCCTTTAAGACTTTTGTACATCCCTGTTTCAAGCAATGTCTTCAACCTAGCATTCTCATCAGCAATAGCAGTGCTATCCTCAGCAGAGGGGTTAGTTACCACATCAACAGTTGAAGATATTGCAACAGTAGTAGCAGTAGAACATTCAGCAACAGAAGTAGCATTATCACGCTCAATGCATTTAAGACATGGTGGTTCAAATCCTTCCTGAGCGGGACTGATCTGTTTGGAGTGAAGTGACTCGTTTTCCTTTTGAAGATCTTCATGAACCGCTCTCAATTTCTCAAGATCTTGCTTACTTTGAAGATAATCATAGGAAAGCTTTTCATGAGTTGTTGAGAGAGTTTCATGATGACTTTCAAGTTCCTGATACTTAACGTGAAGATTTTTTTATGTCTTCAATTAAGGATTCAGATCGAGTCATTTCAGCACCTAACAGATCATCGCTTCTGTCTAACAGTTTTTGAATATGTTCAATAGCTTTCTGCTGTTCAGTTGCAATTTTAGCAAGTGTTTTGTAGCTGGGTTTTGAATCACAATCAGAGTCATCGTCACTAGATGTTTGATAGTGAGTAGTGCGTGTGTTTACCTTGGCACCGCGAGCCATGAAGCAATAGGTAGAAGCGGAGTAGTCCTTGTCATTTGCATCGGTGTCGGTGACGAGGTCATTGTCTTCAATATTGAAGATGGACTTGGCAACGTATGTTGTAGCCAGACTTGCGACGCCTGAATCGGACTCCTCCTCAGACTCCACCTCCGCCTCCTCAAAAGCGGACTCCTCCTCCGAGTCCATTTCCTTGCCAACAAACGCACGTGCCTTGCCAGATGAGCTCTTCTTGTGTGATGAAGACTTTGAGGAAGACTTGGATGAAGACATTGAGTATTTCTTCTTATTCTTGTCATCAGAGTCATATTCCTTGCTCTTCTTCTTATTTTTGTTCTCATTGTCCCACTGTGGACACTCAGAGATGAAGTGGCCAGGTTTCTTGCACTTGTGACATGTTTTCTTCTTGTAGTCATGAGCAGAAGCTTCATCATTCCTTGAGCTTGATCGGGAAGACTTTCTGAAGCCTTTCTTCTTGGTGAATTTTTGGAACTTCTTCACAAGCATAGGAAATTCTCTTCCAATGTCTTCAGGATCATCAGAACTGCTGTCAGATTCTTCTTCAGATGAGGCGACAACTTTTGCCTTCAAGGCACGAGTTCGCCCATAGTTTGGACTGTAGATATCTCTTTTTTCAGAAAGCTGAAACTCATGTGTGTTGAGCCTCTCAAGTATGTCAGATGGATTGAGTGTCTTGAAATCAGGACGTTCTTGAATCATCAGGGCTAGGATGTCAAACGAACTATCAAGTGATCTCAGTAGTGTCTTGACGACTTCATGTTTGGTGATCTCAGTAGCGCCGAGGGCTTGAAGCTCATTTGTGATGTCAGTGAGTCGGTCAAAAGTGTGTTGGACATTCTCATTGTCATTTCGCTTGAAGCGGTTGAAGAGGTTGCGAAGGACACTGATTCTCTGATCTCTCTGGGTTGAGATGCCTTCATTGACCTTTTAGAGCCAGTCCCAGACCAGCTTAGATATCTTCAAAGCACTCACACAGCCATACTGTCCTTTGGTCAGGTGACCACAGATGATATTCTTGGCAGTAGAGTCCAGTTGAACAAATTTCTTGACGTCAGCAGCAGTGACACCTTCTCCAGCCTTGGGAACGCCGTTTTCGATGACATACCATAGGTCGACATCAATGGCTTCAAGATGCATGCACATCTTATTCTTCCAGTAGGGATATTCAGTTCCATCGAAGACGGGGCACGCAGCGGAGACTTTAATTATCCCTGTAGTCAACATAGCTAAAACTCCAGGTGGTTAAACCGAATCACACAATACAAGGGAGCACCTTGCTCTGATACCAATTGAAAGTGCGTTATATCGACTAGAGGGGGGTTGAATAGGCGATTTTTATGAAAGTCTTCAAAACGTGGAAGTTATGAAGACAAACGATAGAAATAAACCTATTACCATGTAGCAGAAGGTAGACTACACTAGACAAGCCATAGTCAAGTATTCAATGAAGTGAAAGCACAATGACTTAATAGCAGCAATGTAGTAAGGATCAGGTAGGAAGATATCATGAAGCCATACAGAGCATGCAGTCACTCAGTGAAGACAAAAGATAGTGCAAACATACAATGAATTCACAAGGAGTAACAGTAAGTAAAGGGAAGGGAAGATGAAACCAGTGACTCGTTGAAGATAATGATTTGTTGGACCAGTTCCAGTTGCTGTGACAACTGTACGTCTGGTTGGGGCGGCTAGGTATTTAAACCTTAGGACACACAGTCCCGGACACCCAGTCCTGAACAGGCAGCTCAGGACACCCAGTCCTCAACATATTCCCCTTGAGCTAAGGTCACACAGACCTCGCCCAATCACTCTGGTAAGTCTTCAAGGTAGACTCCCAAACCTTCACAGACTTCGTTCACCGGCAATCCACAATGTCTCTTGGATGCTTAGAACGCGACGCCTAACCGGCTGGAGGATGCACAGTCGTCAAGTGTAATAAGTCTTCAGATCACACAGACAAGAAGACTTAAGTGATGCCCAATTCTCTCTGGCTCTGGGTGGTTAGGGCTTTATCCTCGCAAGGAATTCTCTCTCAAAGGCTTCGAGGTGGATTGCTCTCAAACGACAAAAGCCGTACTCTCAATCTGAGCAGCCAACCGTTTATGGTTGTGGGGGGTGGGCTACTTATAGCCACTTGGCAACCCGACCTGATTTGTCCGAAATGACCCTGGGTCACTAAGGAATTGACACATGTTCCAACGGTCAGATTTCAAACTCACACGGCAACTTTACTTGGGCTACAAGCAAAGCTGACTTGTCCGACTTTGGACAAGATTCGCTCTCATAGTCTTCACTCGAAGACATAGGTTTTTGGTTAGGCATCACTTCAGTCAGTCTGACTGGTTCTCTTGGACCCCACTTAACAGTATGGTGGTTCCTATGACTCAACCCAAAAGAAAAAGAACTACGAAAGATCTAAGTCTTCGAGCTCCATAGGCTTCATGTGGTGTCTTCTCTTGTCATAGTCTTCAAATGTGAATATCTTCATATACCACCTTTGACTTCAATGTCTTCATACATTTTTAGGGGTCATCTCTGGTAGGAAAACCGAATCAATGAGGGACTTCTACCTGTGTTATCCTGCAATTCTCACAAACACATTAGTCCCTCAACTAGGTTTGTCGTCAATACTCCAAAACCAACTAGGGGTGGCACTAGATGCACTTACAGGCACAATATGGGCAGGGTCTATAGCGTGGTTTAACCCTATTTTGACCACAACCCCTTCCTATTTCTTCTCTTTTTTCTCTCTCCTCCTATCACAGGTTCGTCAAAACCTTATCACCTAACGGCCACATAACGATTCCTTCACTGGCCCCTTCTATACATATGATTGTCGATTTTTCCTCTCAAAGGATTCAGCACCAAGGTGATAGCGGCGCAGACGTGCCGCAGGGCGTCAAGGGAATCTTCAAGAATACCTTTTCTTTTCTTCGGCCCCGTATACAGCTTCCCCTTGTGTGCAAACTCTCGGCATGTAAAATAGCCTTGATATTTATGGCATTATCTATAATAAGCACGTTTTGACGTATCAATCAGATTATAATGGAAACAGTTTTTACCAACCCATGTTCGGTATTGGTTTATTTCATAACATCTGTATTCCTTCCTTGTCGTCAGAGTGCCATATATACTTTGGTATGGCCTAAATGCCAGGGGCTCCATTCGGCCATAGAAATTTCCAAAAAGTCCGAACACTTCTAAAGTATACTTCGGTGTCCCGAATACTGCATTATATGCATCAGCTTCGAGTCATGTCTTTGGTCAATAGTTGGGTTGCCCGGCTCCTGTGATTACTACCTTACGTTCCGCTTGTTCGGCTAGGGTAGTAAAGGGAGAACTACTGCGATTGTGTTTCTGGTTCGTCCTGTCAAACACCTTAGTAGAGAAAGCCCAAAACTGTTTGTCATGAGACGGCGAGAGCTAGTCGGCGATTCGTCGACTTGCTACAATTCTCTTGCGATTTCTTCCGTATTATACGAAGGACTAGCCTTTGTCTAGTCGCGCACCTAAGGCATCCCAGTTCAGATGGCCGCATAGGCACCAGGGGCTAGTACTTAGCCCCACAGTCAAACTCCTATGGCTAAGTGAAAGTAATAAAGTTGCATAGTTTGATTGCCTGGTTCGCCGCGCAGACACCTCCTTTATGGACCAAGACGTTGGGTCAAGTGTGCTCATGCGCTACCCCGAACACCCCTGTAATATCTACGTGGGGGCTGAAGCCGACGACTAGCAAACTTTCAGGATTAAAAACGGCCGCACAGGAGGAAAATAATTTCAGATATAGGTATAAATATATTACAAAGCCTTGGATCATAAAACAAAGTTTGGACAATCTGGATAAATTCACTCGAACATGATATCCTTTGAGCATTGGCCCTCTACTATCCGGGCACCCTCCAGGACATCATAAAAATATCGCTCCAGCTTGCGGTGGTCCTTGCCTTCGGGTTGGCCCTCGATCGCCATGACGGTGGCCTTCATCTTCGCCCAGTGCATCTTGACATGGGCAAAGGCCATCCGCACACCCTCTATGCATGCCGAGCGCTTTACAGCTTCGACTCGGGGCAGTGCGTTGGTGAGACGCTTCACCAGGCCGAAGTAGCTGCTAGGAATGGGTTTGGTTAGCCATAGCCAGACTATAACGTCCTTCATGGCCAAGCCGGACATCCTATGCAGCTCTGCCGGCTGCATCATATGGTTTTTCAATAGCGTCGGACGCTCCAGCGCCAGGTACTATGACCAGAAGAGCTTCTCTGTTGTGTTCCCCTCCTGGGCCAGGAAGATCTGCGCGGCGTCGGCAGTGCTCTTCGGAAGATCCGCGAAGGCATTTGGAGAACTCCACCATCGAGTGAGCAAGGCATACCTCTGACCACCAAATACACTCTACAAAAGAAATGGCTTACCAGCCGCTATCTGTCCGGCCTGCCGAATCTCCTCCCAAGCCGCCCGAGACTCGGTCCGTGCCTCCTTGGTCTCATTGAGGGGTTTGACAAGTTCGGACGCTTGGGCCGAAGTCTTCTCCCCCAAAGTCTCGCATTTGCTGATGGCGTCTTTCAGCTCCTGCTCCACTTTTGCCACCCTCTCTTCGTGCTGGCGGTGGGTGACCTATTCAGTCTTGAAATCCATAGCCGCTTTATCAGCGGCTGCTTTGCTCACTTTCGCCTCTTCCTTGGCTTGGGAAAGGGTGCTCCTGAGGATATCGACCTGGGCCGCGCTACCTGAAATCATAATCATAGCAGTGCATGAGTTTAACTCTGAATTTGCATATCACTTCAGGCATTCAAGAGCTCTTTTAAACATACCTTGTGCCTCATCAAAACGCTTGTTAATGCGGTCGATCTCATCATCAGCTTGCTCCAGCTTTCAATTGAGTTCGGAAACTTCAGCGGCCTGGGTGGTCACCGCAAATAGGGAAGCCTGTCATTGAATAGACAAGTACGTCGCCTCCTGCGATCACTACTCGATCTTCTGTTCGGCCTTTTTAAAAACCGAACAGAGTCTCAGGGGCTACTATCTATATACAGGCATATTTCCTTCATATGAAAAGCGTCTAAGAATATTACATCACATACCTCGAAGCCTGTTAGCAGGCTGGTGAAGGCTTCATTCAGCCCACTCTTTGTGGACTGAACCTTCTCAACCACCACACCCATCAGGGTGTGGTGCTCCTCCATGATGGTGGCACATTGCAGTGCCTCCACCAGAGTATTCGGCGCCTCCGGATTGGTGGAGGTCGCCGTTGGAGCCGATGCCCCCCTCATTCGAAGGGGGTTGCTCGCTCGATTTCGGAGCCGCATGGGTCCTAGAATAGTGTTAGGTTGGGGGCGGACTGGTCAGGGCCCCTGCCGTAAGTCTCCATGGGGGTTGCACCCCCCATGTTCTTGGTAGTCAAGGCCTCACCCTCGGGTACCGTCATGGCAACCTCGCGCACCCCTCCACGGCCTGGAGAGGTCCTTCGGGACAACACCTCGGTGTCATCCGCGGCGGTAGGTGGAGAAGCTCGCGGGGGCATCTAGCTCTCTGCCATCTCGGGTGGAAGAGAACTCCCCTCGGATAATGAAGGGCTAGGGAGGTCGCGAGCAGGGCCGAAATACACACAACATAACATGTTATATTAAAAGCATAGAAGGCCGAATACTTGTAATGAACCCTTTGGTACTTACGATTCGGCTAGGGGCTTCTCCCTGGTGCACCTCTTGGGGATGAGTTCAGTATCTGAATCCGAACCATCCGAGAGGGCTATCTTCCCCCTATTGGACACCCCCCTCTGGGTCTATGGAGGATGTCGTTTTCTTTATCCTCCCATTGAGGGGAGAGTCACTTTCCGCCTCCTCCTCCTCCTCTTCGGCTTCATCTCCCTTGTGGGAGGAGGGGATTTCAGTTTCTCCGGACACCTCGTCTGAAGTACCCTTACGGTGGGGGACTCCCTTGGCCTCCTTGCTCTTCTTCTTGGCCTTCTTCTCTGGTGCCTGATAGGGCACCGAGACCAGCATCTTCGTTAGCTGGGGAGTGGGCGGATCTTCAGGCAGCGGAGCCGGACACTTGATCCGCTCCGCCTTCACTATCCAACCCTGTAAATGGGACGGAAAACTCATTACGCCTAAGGATTTATGGACTAGAGGTATGTTTGGGAATAATACACTTACCAGAGTGGCCGGATTCTCGCTGTGAAGGCCGATGTCATCGATCTTCTACGACCACGTCTTCTGGGCATTGAACAGCAGCTTCCAGATCTCTTCGTGCGTTGTGCCGAAGAAGCACTACAGGGTCCGGGGACCTTCTGGATTGAACTCCCACATATGGAGAGGCCAGAGCTGGGAGGGGAGGATCCGGTGGAAGAGCATCACCTGAATCACGTCAGTGAGATTGGTGTTCTTGCTTATCATGTTTTTGATGTACTTTTGCAGCGTCAGCACTTCCGCGGTCAATCCCTAGTCCAGACCCTTGTTGGTCCACGACGCAAGCCGCATAGGATGTCTGGATCTAAACTCAGGAGTGGCCGCCCATCTAGCGCCGCGGGGTTCGGTGATGTAGAACCACTCATGCTGCCTCACCTTGACGGTCTCCATGAAGGCCCCTTGAGGCCACGTGGTGTTGGGGAGCTTGCTCACCATGGCGCCGCCGCAGTCCACATGCTGCCCGTCGACCACCTTCAGCTTCACATTGAAGACTTTTAGCCGTAGGCCGAAGTGTGGGGGGGTGCGGAGTAGCGCCTCGCACATGACGATGAACGCCGAGATGTTGAGGATAGAATTTGGGGCTAGATCATGGAAATCTAGACCGTAGTAGAATATGAGGCCGCGGACAAAGGGGTGGAGGGGAAACCCTAGTCCGCGGAGGAAGTGGGGGATGAACACAACCCTTTCGCCGGTCTCCGAGGTCGGTACAACCTGCTTGTTGGCGGGGAGCCTGTGTGCGATGTCCGTTGATAGGTACCCCGCCTCCTGGAGCTCCTTTATGTCCTTCTCCATGACGGAGGAGGTCTCCCACTTGCCCTTCGAGCCAAAACTAGACATGGCTAGAGAGGTTGGTGGCGGTGGGAAAGATTGAAGCTTGGGCGCTGGAGCTTGAGGATGGGAAGCAGGACAAGGAAGAAGGCATGGGGAGAAAAAAAGTTATCTTTATCCACTTTAATACGCAGTGAATATCAAGCATTACCCACCTCGAGCCTTAAAACTCGCATGTTCCCAAGGGGTCGTGCAAATGGCACGGTTGGATTAGCCACATCCGTATTGATGAGGATCCCGCGATAAGCGGACACGATCTTCGTTTTGACAAGACGTGTCAATAGAGGCCACGCCTCGTAACACGAAGCGGGAGGTGAAAAATGGTTCGAAATGTTAAAGAGGTCAGATGTGGCGTTTCGCCAAAAAATTGTCAGTTGACAGACATTATTTTGATTAAATAATTTTGCCTTCATGGTTGAGGGTTGTGACTGTCATGCAGAGCCGAATACGGATCTTTTATTCAAAAGATTGCTTTGATGTATTCGGGAGGAGGAACCCGCCTTGCAATGCCGAAGACATGTTGTGTACCGAACATATCGTCATTGAAGACTGGTTCAGGGGCTACTGAGGGAGTCTTGGATCAGGGGGTCCTCGGGTGTCGGGGCTGTGTAATACGGGCCGTGAAGATGTAAGGTAGAAGGCCTTCCCCCATGCCCGGATAGGACTCACCTATGCGTGGATGGTAGGATTGGTGTCCGGATGTATAATTTCCTTCTTCTGCAAGCCGACTCTGTACAACCCTAGTCCCCTCCGGTATCTATATAAATCGGAGGGTATAGTCCGTAGAGATCATCAGAATTCATATAAGCCAGACATCTAGGGTTCTAGCCATTATGATCTCGAGGTATATCGACTCTTGTAACTCCTATACTCATCAAATACAATCAAGCAAGACGTAGGGTTTTACCTCTATTAAGAGGGCCCGAACCTGGGTAGACATCGTGTTCCCTATGTCCCGTGTTACCTTCAATCCCCAGACACACAGTTCAGGACCCCCTACCCAAGATCGGCCGGTTTTGATATTGACATTGATGGTAAGGTAACATTCAGAATATATGAAGAGATCGTGAGTGTCGGGACCCCGATCCTAAGTCACACCGATCTGGCATGTAACACATCATATCACTTTGCGGCCTCACACACGGTATTCCCACGGATGCAGCCTTACCTTGCCCTGGACCGTTGGCGCCTTTTGGCTCACGTATATGCTTGTGTCGCTAGCATCCATATGGCAGAGAACCCGGGCTGACATTACTAGTCGTAAACCCAAGGGGCACAAACTTACAGGGATAGGCATATGTAACCCAACAATGAACGTGTCGGTCATTAACGTATGTGTAAGTGCCTTTAGTGCCCCTTCGTGATTTTGGTGTATTGAAGACTTATAGGTTAAGGGACTAATGAGTTTGTGAGTGTACATAGGTCTATAAGTCTATGAGGAGTTTGATATATACGATGAAAGTCAACCCCTAAAAAGGAATGTCTTAAGATGAAGACTTTGGTTTTCTTGAAGACTTTGCAAGTGAAGAATTTGGTGTGACCGTGAAGACTTGAAATTCATGCGAGGATTAGGAAGCATGAAGACTTTTGTTTTCGTAGTTTCATTTTCTCTTTCTTGAGTCATAGGAAACACTGTACTATTGAAGGGGGTCGAGGTAAAACTAAGGAAAAGTTTCCAAGTGATGCTCATCTCAAAATCCTACAACTACCCAATCCTTTCGAGTGAAGCCATTGGAAATCTCATACAGTTCAGTCAATTTCTTCAGTGACAGGGACGAAGAACTTCTGGTCTTTGAGGAATTTGTTCTGACTGAGGAGTTAGGAATTCGCCAGTGCGGATTGCCTACAAGTGAGGAACATGATAACCCTGAGAAATTTGATAGTCAAATTTCCGACCGTTCCTGTGCTATGCACCAGCTGTCCCAAAATATCTTCCCACCTAACAGTCATATTGACGTCTACTATGCAACTTTATTCTTGTAGACACGTGTTGGGCCTCCAAGCGCAGAGTTCTGTAGGACCATAGCAATTTTCCCTCAAGTGGATGACCTAAGGTTTATCAATCCGTGAGAGGTGTAGGATGAATATGGTCTCTCTCAAACGACCCTGCAACCAAATACAAGAAATTTCTTGTGTCCCCAACACACCCAATACAATGGAAAATTGTATAGGTGAACTAGTTCGGTGAAGAGATGGTGATAAAAGTGTAATATGGATGGTAGAAATATATTTTTAATTTGAATAAATAAAAACAGAAAGGTAGTGAATAGTAAACGGGCATAAAAACGGTATTGCAATGTTTAAAAACCAAGTCCTAGGGACCATACTTTTGCTAGTGCAATCTCTCAACAATGCTAACATAGTTGGATCATATGATTATCCCTCAAAGTGTAACGAAGAATCACTCCCGAGTTCCTATTAGCAAAGAACAAAAGATAGGAATTGTTTGTAGGCTACTAAATAACCTCAAAGCTATTCTTTCCATTTGATCTATTCAAGAGTTCGTACTAAAATAACGCAAAGCTATTTTTTCTGTTTGATCTATCCTAGAGTTCGTACTAGAATAACACCAAAGCATATTCATATTCATAATACTCAATCCACACAAAGAACTAAAAGAGTGCCCCAAGATTTCTACCGGAGAAACAAGGACAAGAACATGCGTCAACCCCTATGCATAGATTACTCCAATGTCATCTCGGGAATCCGCGAGTTGAGTGCCAAAACATATATCAAGTGAATCAATACGATACCCCATTGTCACCAAGAGTATTCAATTGCAAGACATATATCAAGTGTTCTCAAATCCATAAAAGTATTCAATCCGATAACAACGAAATCTCAAAAGGAAAAACTCAATTCATCACAACAAAATAGAGAGGGGAAAACACCATATGGTCCGACTATATTAACAAAGCCCGTGATACATCAAGATCGTGACATCTCAAGAACATGAGATAGAGAGAGATTAAACACATAGCTACTAGTACAAACCCTCATCCCCGAGGGTGGACTACTCCCTCCTCATCGTGGTGGCTGCCAGGATGATGAAGATGGCCACCGGAGATGATTCCCCCCTCCGGCAGGGTGCCAGAATGGGTCTAGATTGGTTTTCGGTGGCTACAGGGCCCTACGGCGGCGGAACTTCTGATCTGGGTTAACCCCGAGGGGTTCCGGAATATTTGGGAATTTATAGTGCAAAGAAGCGGTGCGGGAGGCCACCGAGGTGGGCACAACCCACCTGGGCGCACTAGGGCCCCCTGGCGTGCCCTGGTGGGTTGTGCCCCCCTCGGGGCACCCCCTAGGTGCAGCTCTGGCCCATTGTGTTCCTTCCGGTCAATAAAAAATCCACAAAAAGTTTCACGATGTTTGGACTCCATTTAATATTGATTTTCTACGATGTAAAAAATAAGCAAAAACCAGCAACTGGCACTGGGCACTGGGTCAATAGGTTAGTCCCAAAAAATGATATAAAGTTGCTATAAAATGATTGTAAAACACCCAAGAATGATAAAATAACAGCATGAATACTTCATAAATTATAGATACGTTGGAGATGTATCAGCATCCCCAAGCTTAATTCCTACTCGTCCTCGAGTAGGTAAATGATAAAAGAAATAATTTATGAAGAGTGAATGCTAGCAAAGTGCACATGTTTGATCAATGATAATTTCAATCACCTTTCCTAGCATCATAACATCAATTCTTTCTTATGAAACTTCTCATGTTATAGTAGCAACCGATTCACATGTTAAGGTTCAAACAAAGAATTCTCTTGAAACTCAACAACCTATGTTCTTAGTCACCAAGAAATTGCAATTCAACTTATTCAACAAAGTTTAAGTAAGAGCTCCACATACTCAACCATCATATAGTCTTCTATGATTGCTAACACTCACCGCGTACACATGAGCAAAACGTTTCAATCGGACACATAGAAAGATAGGGGCTTATTGTTTTGCCTCCCAACGTATTTACCTCAAGGGTGATGTCAACAATAATAACTCATGCTTCCCATATTCAACTGGATATATGTAGCTAGATCTTTCCTCACCACATGATGCTTGCCAAAAGATAAAAAATAAAAGGGGAATAGAGAGAGAAACTCTGACTCTTTACATAAAAGTAAAAGATAGGACCTTCACAGTGGGAAGTAGGGATTTGTAGAGGTGCCAGATCTCAAAGCGAAAAACTTAGAGAAAAAAAAATTTGGGAGGTGTATCCATCCCACCAACGAAAATGACTTAGAGTTCCCAATACTTTCCATGCATAGATATATCATAGGCGGTTCCCAAATAGAAAATAAAGTTTATTCCTTTTTCCACCATACTTTCACTTTCCATGACTAACCGTATCCACGGGTGCCCTCCATACCAACACATTCCAAGGAATTTATTATTTGACAACATAAAGTAAATTCATTTTTGCATGTCGGGACTGGGCATCCCTAATACATTTGCCTTACTCTCGTGCAATGACAAGTGAATAACCACTCATCTTGAGAATAACACATCTAGCATGGAAAATATTATCCACCCCTCACCACTCCGCGAGCGAAACAAACACACAAAATAGAAGTTTATTTCTAAAATTAGAGATGGCACATGCAAGTTTGCTTAGAACGGCAAAATAATACCGCATATAGGTAGATAAAGTGGACTCTTGGAAATAAGATTTGGGTTTAAGGATTTTTGGATGCACAAGTAGTATCTCTATGATAATATAACTTCTATATGAATATGAACAAAGATGGGGGGCAAGCACCACATGTTGAAGGAACTATGACAATATAACTTCTATATGAATATGAGCAAACATAAATCATTACATTGTCTTCCTTGTCCAATGTCAACAATTTTGGCATATAATATTTTGATGGGGGCTCACAATCACAAAAGATTTCCATGATAGTGTATTTACATGTGAAAGTTCTCTTCCTTATACTAATTATTCGTGAATTGCTTGTATGACCAATGTTGTGATTGTCAAGCCTCAAAAGATTTCACTTTATAAACCCAATGTGAAGCTACCACTAGGCATGATATGATTTCAACTTCATGACATTCAATTTATTCAACAATTTACTCATAGGATGTAAGTGAAGCACAAGAGTAAATGACATAGAAAAGAGCTTCATTGACGGGATGTGAATGTCGCTTACTTAGACTCACTGGCAACTATTTGAGGACTCTATTTTATTTAAAAACTTTCAGATCTAAGTATTTTATTAAAACAGAAAGCAAAACAAAATAAAATGACATTCCAACAATAGCACCACTCATGTGAAGAAACAAAAACTTAGGCTCAACCGATACTAACCGATAATTGTTGAAAAAGAAAGGTGGGATGCCTACCGGGGCATCCCCAAGCTGATGCTTGAGACTTCTTGAAATATTATATTGGGGTGCCTTGGGCATCCCCAAGCTTGAGCTTTTCTGTCTCCTTAATTCCGCTCATATCGCGGTTTTCCTAAATCTCAAAAACTTCATCCACACAAAACTCAATAAGAACTCGTGAGATAAGTTAGTATAAACCAATGCAAAATCCTTATCATTCTCTATAGTAGAAAATAAATAAAATTATTATTCAACATTTCATACTAAATGCCTCCACATATTTAATATTCCTATCCTCAAATAGGATCATTAAAGAAGCAAACTTATGCAAACAATGCAAACATAACAGCAATCTGCCAAAACAGTACAGTCTGTAAAGAATGCAAGAGTATCAATACTTCCCTAACTCCAAACATTATGAAAATTTACCAAACTGAAGAAAATTTATTAGATTTCATTATGCAAAAAGTTTCAACATTTTATCACATTCTGAATTTTCTAGGGAATTTTTGCAACAGCGGTAAACTTTCTGTTTTCAAACAGCAACATGTATACTTGCAAAATAAGCATGGCAAAGGCTATCATTGCCACTTTTATTGAAATAAAATATGCAAAAAATTATTCTAAATAACAACAAGCAAATACTAACAAAATAAATTGACGCTCCAAGCAAAACACATATCATGTGACGAATGAAAACATAGCTCCAAGTGAGGTTACCGATAATATTGGAGACAAAAGAGGGGATGCCTTCCAGGGCATCCCCAAGCTTAGTTGGTTGGATATTCCTTGAATATTACCTTGGGGGTGCCTTGGGAATTCCCAAGATTAGTTTCTTGTCACTCCTTATTCTCCTCATATCGATATCTCACCCAAAACTTGAAAACTTCAATCACACAAAACTTAACGAAACTTTGTGAC